>NC_089839.1:34624958-34674958 GCF_035609145.1 Eleutherodactylus coqui
TGAAGCCGCCCTTACTAGAGATGAGCGAGCATACTCGCTAAGGACAATTACTTGATCGAGCATTGCCCTTAACGAGTACCTGCCCGCTTGGGAGAAAAGGTTCGGCTGCCGGCAGTGGGCGGGGAGCGGCGGGGGGAAGCGGGACGGAACGGAGCTCCCTACTGCTCACTGCCGCAACTCACCTCTCACCGCAGCCGAACCTTTTCTTCCGAGCGGGGAGGTACTCGCTAAGGACAATGCTCGATCAAGTAATTGTCCGTAGTGAGTATGCTCGCTCATCTCTAGCCCTTACACATCGTATGTGTACCAAAAACAATGCGCCTCTATGGGCCTTTTAGAGGGGCAAGAAATGCTGCAGCCAGGTGCTAGCTGTAGCTTAAAAGGGAAATTCCGAAACGCACTACAAACAGCGCTCTTTTTTGCTGTTTTTACTAACTTTTGGTGCATTTTTTTGGAGTCCATCGTGTGTTTTCCAAAGCAGCATACTCTACGTAGGACATTTTTTTCCAGCATCTTCCCATAGACTTCTCTATAGGAAAAAAAAAAACCTGGAAAACCCGCCTGTCCACTGAACGCCACAAAAAAAAAAAGTTTGAAAAACACCTTAAAATACTGTCCGAGTTTACTAATAGTGCGAAAAAGAAAATGCGAAGGAAGCCTGAATTAGCTCCAAATGCCGTTTTAATGCAATTTTTGCATATGCCAAACCCCGCACGTGTCTTAGTTAATCCACCCTTATCCGGCTGCACAAAGTAACCAGATCAGCTCTACTACATCTGTCTGCACATATGTTATATTCAATCTTCCTACCTTGTTCGCTGCTGTTGTCTCCACTATGCGACGTATGCCCCCCACTGGATGGTCCTGGCGTACCCCCAGAACGAGTCGACGCTGTGTCATCATGGTCTCTGCTCCAGGAAGGCTGTGTGGGGAATACATTGAAAGTTGATAAGCACACACACAAAAAAAAAAAAAAAAACGGCAAAGCTTCAAACCACATCTTCATTTTTGCATATATTTAACAAGAACCAATTTAATGTGCAAATTTAAAGGAAAGCTGCCAAATGGATCTGCATTAGTTTCTTTCACTGAGCTAAACTGCGCAGATATCTTTCATAATTGCTCGCTGAATTACCATCGAAAACACAAACATTCCGGAGAAAAAAGGCAAATAACGGCTTCTAGATTCTGATTATATATTTAGCAGCATCAAACCCTCTGGCGTAACAGTCTGTTACTCTGCAAATGCAAAAATGAGAGTGGTCTTTGATTCCTGCATTTATATAGTCTTAGCCTTTGATACATCACACAGACAAGCATACAAGGGGGCTTTTTTTTTTTAAGGACGGGGACACAATTAGGCCTGGTCCACAATAGCCGATATGTGTCAGCTGTTTGCCGGATGGTATGTGGCGAATGGACTAGGCAAGAGGACAAAAAAGAGGGGAACAACAATGGCTTCACATGGTCTATGTACACTCAGCCCCATGCAGAGCCTCCTTGTACTATTGAACAGAAAACAGATGTTAGTCCTTATCACCGGGTGAATTTGAAAGTAACATTCAGATAGGAAAAATTGGCTGTAAATTAAATTCTTACAAAGAAAAAAAAAAACAACAATCCTGACGAGAACACTCCTCCCCAGCCTCCTTTTATCATTAGAAAAGTTTTAATTAGCCTTTAGTAATAGCTTCTAAATATAGCAATAGGTTTTTACAATGTAGCAGCTTGCATGCATAATAAAGTATCTTAGTATCAGCTCCCATCCATTACAGATGGATCTATCAGTCATCAAATACAGACGTGGCCTCGTGTAAAGAAGCAATTTAGGCTAAAAAGTGGATTATACACAGTATTTACTGCTATAGGTCACCAGGGCTGGATTAGAGAGAAGGCAAAAAAAGGGGAAGTTCCCAGGGACATGGTCACTTTAGCTACGTGAAACCCCTGTGGTTCACTGGTTCCTAGCTTGTAAGGGGCTATCGGGTGGAAGTAGGTTGGGGGCGATCATCCTTTTAGGACTGACCAGCCAGATGGTCTTCTTCCTCCATGTGATTGGAGCAGCTACATGAATCATCCTACCCCTGGATTTGTTTACTCCCTTCTGATGTTATGAGGCACTGATTTAAATCCATGGGCTGTATTTATGTTATGACCTTGGTTCTGGTGCTGTATTTGTGTTCCGAGCTTGGTTCTGGGGCTGTATGTATGTGCTTTACTCTATCGGCCTAAAGGAAACTGCTCTTTGCTGGTTCTCCTCCATCCTCTCTGACCGCTCATTCAGCGTCTCCTTTGCTGGCTCTACCTCCTCTTCACTTCCCCTTGCTGTTGGGGTCCCCCAGGGCTCAGGCCTCGGCCCCCTCCTCTTCTCCATCTACATAGCCCCAATTGGACAAATCATTCGCTGATTTTGCCTCCAATACCACCTCTACACAGACGATACCCAGCTATACACCTCTTCCCGTGACATCTCTGCAGCGCTCCTCCAAAACATCCCCAAATGTCAGTCTGATGTCTCTAATACTATGTCCTCCCTCTTTCTTAGACTTAACCTCTAAAAAAAATGACCTTCTCGTCTTCTCGCTCTCTGCCAGCCAACCTCCCTCCAACATCTCCATATCAGTATCTGGCACCATCATTACCCCCAGACAGCAAGCCGCTGTCTTGGGGTCACACTGGATTCTTACCTCTACTTGACCCCCCCACATCCAATCCCTGGCCCGAACATGCCACTTGCACCTCAGGAATATTGCTAAAATCCGTCCATTCCTGACCACGGACCCGCTAAAGACACTCGTTGTCGCCCTCATCCATTCCCGACTCGACTACTGCAATTCGCTGCTCATTGGCCTTCCCTGTACCAGACTCTCCCCTCCCCAAATCATGCTAAATGCAGCAGCTAGACTCATCTTTTTTTCCAGCTGCTCCTCAGATGCCTCCGCACTATGCCAGTCGCTGCATTGGCTGCCCATCCATTACCGAGCTAAATTCAAACTCATCACCCTCACCCACAAAGCTCTCCATGGCATCGCACCACCATACATCACCTCCCTCCTGTCCATACATCACACAACCCGCGCGCTCTTTTCCACTAACACACTCAGACTAAACGTTCCTCTAATATGAACCTCACATGCTCGCCTCCAGGACTTCTCTACAGCAGTACCGATCCTCTAGAATGCTCCACCCCCAGACATCCGGACAATCACTGACGCACGGAACTTCAGACGTGGCTTAAAAATGTACCTATTCAAAGAAGCATTCCAAATCTCTTGATCTAGTCCTCCACCCCCACAACATGCCCCCTGCCCCGCCCTGTAAGTTTCCACTTTTTGCTTAAAGTGTATTTTCCCTGCCCCTGTACCTCCTTAATTACCCCCACCCTGCTTGTTTCCTAAAAACTGACTACCACATGCTATAGTAGCATTGTTGTGTTCCCCCTTGCTCCATCTCGTGGTTATAAAATTTTAACCTGAAGCTTAACAATAGTCTGAATTTGTGATTTTAGCCAACAGCTTATTTCAAGGAACATATCAAGGACAGGTGCTCTTCAAATTATGGTTTGAAATAGGATGCAAACTATTCCTAACGGTGTCTCAACTTTTGTAGATTACTTTTAAACCCTTTGATTCTAAATAGCCAGTGTCTGAACAGACTGCATCACAGCCCTCTAGGGCATGCTTTGGACAGTTCTGATCTCCAGGACAGAGCACATTGCTATCATAATGCAAAGAAAAATGCAAATAACCAAGATGACAAACAGACAATTATAACATTTAGAAGTATAGGTCTGTCCTACAGAGAAATTGCCAAGAAAGTCAAGGTAGCAGTCAGCACAGTTTCTTATACCATCAAAAGGCACTTGGAAACTGGAGGAAACTCTAAGAGGAAGAGGTCTGACAGACCAAAGGACACTACAAAATCAGATGACAAGTTTTTGAGAGTCAACAGTTTGCATGATCGGCACCTCACAGCGCAAAATCTTCATGCACAGCTTAATACAGCAAAAAATAAACAAGTTTCTATTTCAACTGCGAAGAAAAAACTTCTATCTGCAGGTTTGACAGGTAGAATATTAGTAACAAAAGACACTGCTGAGATTGCAAATAAAAAAAAAGACTTCCCTGGGCCAAACAGCACCTCCAGTGGACTACTGAAGAGTGGAGGAAGATCTTATGGACTGAGGAATCAAAATTTGACATCTCTGGTATATCACACAGGGATTTTGTACGCCGTCGAGTAGGTAAAATGATGGTACCTGTCTGTGTGACACCAACTTTCAAACGCGGAGGAGGAAGCATGATGGCCTAGAGCTCTTTTGCTGGATCTAGAGTTGGCAACTTGCATGGAGTGAGGGCACACAGGACAAAAAGGGCTGCCACAGCATTTTTATATGCCATGCAATACCCTCTGGTGCACACCTAGTTAGTCAGGGGTTCATATTACAAAAAGACAATGTCCCAAGACATACTTCTAGGTTCTGTCAAAACTACTTGACAAGACAAGAAGAAGGTGGTAGGCTTCAAAGAATGGAATGACCTGCACAGTCTCTAAACTTAAACCCCATTGAGCTTGTTTGGGATGAACTGGACAGAAGGGTGAAAGCAAATCAACCTAGAAGTGCAGCACCTTTGTGGGAACTTCTGCAACAATGTTGGGAAGACATTTCTGAATGCAATTGTAAAAAGAATGGCTAGATTGTGTGAAGCTGTTATATCATCTAGAGCTGGATACTGTGAGGAGTCAAAAATCTAGATTTAATTCGGTGAAATAAAGTTAATTAGAGATGAGCGAGCGTACTCGGAAAAGCACTACTCGCTGGAGTAATTTGCTTTATCCGAGTATCGCTGTGCTCGTCCCTGAAGATTCGGGTGCCGGCACGGAGCGGGGAGCAGCAGGGGAGAGCGGGGAGGAACGGAGGGGAGATCTTTCTCTCTCTCTCTCCCGCGTGCTCTCCCCTGCTCCCCGCTGTGACTCACCTGTCAGCAGCGGAGCGCCCCGAATCTTCAGGGACGAGCACAGCGATACTCGGATAAAGCAAATTACTTGAGCGAGTAGTGCTTTTCCGAGTACGCTCGCTCATCTCTAAAGTTAATCCATTATTTTTATTCATGTTAGGGCTCCTATTTATTGCGGAATCCACGGTGGGCGTCTGCACTGCGGATCGGCAGCAAATAGCGCCTATAGCATGCCATGGGAAATCGATTCTTCCTCCACACTTGCAGAAACCAATTGTGGTTTGAATGTTCAATTTTTCTGTGGATTCTGTGCAGACGGCTTCCCTTTAAAGTCAATGGATGCTGTCCTATGTGCGGCTCTTCTGCAATAACATTGCGGAAAGGTTGCAAATTTAGCGTCATTGCTAGGCGATGACACGGGAAAAGCAGTAGTTTGAAAAAAAAATCTGTATTGCGCATGCCCTTAGGCTCCTGCACACTGCAGAGACGGATTCCGCATGCGGAATCTGGCCTGGGGAGCAATGGCAGACACGCGTACCTGTCATTTTCAGTTTTCATCTGTACTGCGGATGATCCACATGGTTCGCCGTCGGACAAGCGCAGTACAGATTTTTTTCTTTTTGAAACTACTGCTTTTCAATGTCATTGTGAAAGGACCGCAGATCGGAAGGCTTCCATTGACTTTTATGGAAGCCGTCCGCGTGGAATCGGCAGAAAAATGGAGCCTGCTGCGATTTTTCCTCTGCTTGTGGAAACTGCCATTGGTTTCCGCAAGTGTGAAGGAAGAATCGATTTCCCATAGCTTGCTATGGGCGCTATTTGCTGATATCTGACCCCCTAACTTGTTATTTTCTTCTATGTTTTTTTTTTTTTAAGTACATTTGAGACATGAAACTGTGTAAATACCAATAAAAACTGGAAAAAAATCAAGCTGGTCTAAAACCTTTGACCGGTAGTGTACACACACACACACTATATATATATATATATATATATATATATATATATATATATATATATGTGTGTGTGTGTGTGTGTGTGTGTGTGTATATATATATATGTATATATATATATATATATATATATATACACATTGCAGTGCATTAGCACCATAACACATCCGACACATCCATTCCCATGCGATATGGATCCCAAATATGTAGGATCTAAAACGAGCTCCTGCACACACATAAGTGAATGTTTCTGGAGGTCCTCAGAACACGAGATAAAGTACTGAAAAATTCCTGGTATACTACAGGCATGCTGGCTGATACCAGAGAGCGACAGACCATACTCAATGAAACAAGAGTAGACTTTACGGTTAGGATCCCTTTAATTGTAAACACGCTCAACTGCAAAGTTGTCTTTTTCTATACATATATCTCTCAGTACGCCTTTTTTTTCTTGGATGCCATGCCAGCAAAAGCAAAAAAAAAAAAATCACACTAAAGCCCAGGCAACTATCAAGGGTATTCTAAACACTGTCAATTGTATTAGTGATTCAGTGACTGGTAAAAAGATGTGTGAACTGTGGGAGAAACGCTTTTTTTTTTTTTTTTTTAAACAAATATGCAGTCTCCAACATGCCAGAAGAATGCTGTAAGTGGGTAATGTGGAACACATGCTATGAATGCAAACAGTTAATGCATAAATTTTCAGTTTGTACAACTGCAGCTTTTAGACTTGTTTATTCAGAGCACTGCAGAGAGAATGGTACAGCGCCCAGGGGACAGACAATGCCAGGCACAAAGCCCTGGTGCCTCAACATGTAAAAGGATGTTTTTCTATGTGCTACAAATCCCACTTGAAAATATAATTAGAAGAAGAAAATGGCAAACTATTGCATTAACTGTAATTGAACAAAAGACCAGCAAGGCTTGTGGGAGGCTGCAGGAACCCGTGGGAGTTCTGGGATGCATCAGATCTTAGGAGTGACATCTCCAGGGCATTCTCATTCTATTTGTGTTGTCCCTCACTACTGGGGATCCGACTTGTAATTAATAGAAAATCTGCAGATAACAAGCTAAAAATATAGGGCGGGCGAGGAGCCTCAACAAAAAACAAAGAAAAGGAAAAGTGTTGATTAATCTGATTAGAGCCCAATTCCAAAGAAAGGTGGTGCAAGACTATAGACCGCAAGACCCCTGTACTGCAGGAGACCACAAACATGATATATTCACTATGTTTTAATGAGCTGGGATGATTTATTCGGTTTTCTTCCATATCACATCACCTCCTCTCTCTCTCTTTCTCCTTGCACACTGAGCAGGGATGTAGATTAATTCAATGCTTAATTGTTGAGTAAATTCAATTTTCCACATTCTATTCCGCACGGCGTTCGCTAAGGTTCTTAAATCTTTAGCAGTGAGGCCTAAGTCGAGCGTTTGTGATCTGCGCCTACCTTTTTTTTCATCACCATTTTTCTTCCTCCACCACTTAATTCACCATGAAAAGATTTTCCTTGCTGGAAATTCTGATGCTGCTATGATCTGTGAGCCATTCCGATTCATTGCATTTCCATTGTGTTCGGTCTTAGATGCCGAGTTCCTCTTTTTCTCACAGCTATTGCCACATTATACAGCCATTCATGCAAGAAATGTTGAATTCCACCTCAGTTTATCAAAATTGTGTGTAACAGTCACTTAACCCATATGCTTAATTTCGGCGCTCGAGTGAGAAGCCTAGATCGGAGGCGCTAGAAGAGACTTCACCTTGATTCTGGCAATTGAAGATTTTTTTTTTTATTTGTGGATTCAGAGTCGGATGTATTACTAGGGGGTTATTTAGTATTTCGGAAATGTTATCTTTTTTTTAGATGTAGTGGAGGTGGGTTGGTCAGATGGAGTAGAGCTGAGTTTGTGAAAAGCGCACTGTTTCACTGCATTTTTGGGGCACATTTCTTTAAGGCTACTTTAAGGATAGATCGTGATTCTGCCATGAGAAAATCGTGTCAAAATGGCGTCTTTGTTCCCGCATTTTTGAGCAGTAGCGATGCATTTTTGGACAATAATCTTGCATTGCATCACTGCCGCCCTGCAATAAAATCGGGTGATTTTTTTAACGCAAGAGTCAATGGGAGTTTCTAATGTAAAATCTAGAGATGAGCGAGTATACTCGCTAAAGGCAATTGCTCGAGAGAACATTGCCTTTAGCGAGTATCTTCCCCGCTCGAAACAGAAGGTTTGGGTGCCGGCGCGGGGGAGCGGTGAGTAGCGGCTGTCAGCAGGAGGGAGCGGGGGGGGGGGAGAGAGGGAGAGAGAGATCTCCCCTCCGTTCCTCCCCGCTCTCCCCCACAGCTCCCTGCCCGCTGCCGGCACCCGAAACTTCAGTCTCGAGCGGGGGAGATACTCGCTAAAGGCAATGCTCGCTCATCTATAGTAAAATCGCATCGCAACGTACGTTTGAGAGAAAGAAGCCTCCATTGGGAAATGTGGTAGATAAAAAAATCGCGAATTGCAGGAAGATATAGCATATTTTTTGTTCTCTCAATATCGTATCAGTGAAAAGTAGCGGCAAATTCAGAGCAAACATCCGCGCCATGCTCTATCCTTCTGCGACGTGCGTTTTCTTATCTCCCATGTTTCCCTATGGAGCCTTCTTTTTATCGCATTACAACGCAACAAACATACTTTTGCGACTTTAACATTAGAAAGTCCTATTAATTTCATAAACAAAATTGCTGCAAAAGCACGCGATAAAATCACGAGAGGCAGCGATGACTTTGCAAGAAAAAGCAGCACCGCCGCGCAAAAGTCTCGGGGAAAAAGACATGATTTTGCTGCGCTTTTCTCACGATCTTCTGTGTGAAACTAGCCTTAGTCTGTATTGTATCCGTATTGACTGTGTGTATGGGCATGCTGCTTGCGTTTTTGATGAGTGGGCACGTTTTTTTTGACATCTCAATTGCATCCGTATTCACTGCGTTTTTCATGCGTGCAAGAAGGCTCAATTCATGTCACATTTTCTGTCCATTGTCTCCTGGGAATATGCAAGAAAAAGCGCAGTGAATACGCATACCACATTTGCTACGCAGAAAACTTCGTATTTCCGTAAATATGGACGAGAATAGGACGTGCTGCGTTTTTTTTGGATTGGTCTGCAAAAACAAAACCGCTTATCTGAATACAATACAAATTAATGGTGTTGTATCCTGTTCGCATTATGGCCGTAAATAAATATGGCCGTAATACGGACAGTAAATATACCCGTGTGAATGGGCCCTTCTAGAGGTTGTACCACAAATGCTTTTATCAGGTATCCATAGGATAGGTAATAAAGGTCTGATCAACTGAGTTCTCAGAAGTGTGATCCCACCAATGACTTTTAGCACCTGAGAGGTGATAAAGGTTGATTCGGGGATAACACCCTTAATACGACTGCCAACGATACTACTGCCATCTTCCTTCATGGCTCCCTAGCATTTGCAGCATATATCAATCAGCTCTACACTAATAATGTGGGTAAAGGTGCCCAACTGGCACAGAGAGCTAAGGCAGCAGTATGCTGACCTAAGCTCTCGCTCACAACCTGCAGGTTGCAGATTCAATCCCCGCGTGGTTCAGGTAGCTGGCTCAAGGTCCGCTCAGCCTTCATCCTTTCGAGGTTGGAAAAAGGAGTAACCACCTTTACTTTTCCATGCAAATTACTTAAAAGCGCTGCGGAATGAGTTGGCACTATACAAATGAGTCCCTTTCTCTTCCCTTCCCAAACTGCCCATACACCTTCAAAGCATCTTCTCCCAACAACTATTTCTCCAGACTCCATTATAAACATGAACATTTGGGTCGCCTGAGCATTCATGTGTTTTCATAGCAGCCAGACTCCTCTGCTGGATCGGGTGTAGGAATTCAACGTGCCTAAGTTTTCTTTCCCTAGGAAAGTCCGGGAAAAGTCAGAAGGTTCCACCCAAATTGGTGGGTTCAGACGACTTTTCACTAATGTATATGGGGGGGCCTTAAAGGGTTTTTATGGGCAAATACCATATATGAGCTAACCTCAGGATAGGTCATCAATAGTTGATCGGCTGGAGTCCACTGTTCAGGATTCCAGACTATCTGCTGATCATGGATTTCAGTGTGATCTGCTCCTGTAACTATGAGCACCAGCCACTACATAGGGGTCGATGCTAACTGCTTCCACTCTGTACCCTTGTGTGTTGTAGTGCTGATAGCAGACGCCTGATTTACTGATCAGCTGGGCTCCCAAGTGGTGGACCCCAGCTAACAACTATTCATGACCTACCCTGAGGATCGGTCATCAATAAATTAAAAGGCCAGAAAACCTCTTTAAGGCCTCATTCAGACAGGCGTTCTTTTGCAGCTACTAGCCGTGAGAAAAGGTCGCCGGGAAATTCCGACCATGTAAAGCAATCCAATGCATTAATTTACATGGGTGATCATTAGCCGCGAGAAAAACAATTGCCAAATCGCTGGTGATTTTCAGTCTCGATTATTCCTCGCAACCTCAAAAAATAGGCCATGACCTATCTTTTGACGTAAATCGCAGGGAGCTCCCATAGATTCTTATGGGAGCTGAAAAAAAGAGAGGGGAGGGAGTTTACTGCCCCAGCGCTCATTGAAGAAGACAGCTGGCTCTTTTTAGCTATTAAAGCTAAATAGAGCCATTCTGCCGACCGCCGCTGCAGCGTCCTCTTCATGCGATGCAACCATGTGAATGGATGAGAAAACGCTAATTCCTTTTGGAATTAGATCGCGGCAATGCAACGCTGCCCACGATTTTTTAACGTGATGTGACCTGCGTGAAGGAGGTCTGACAGTGCCACAAGAACGCAAATATCTGGCCATGCCCCTTATCATACAGTCTACCCCTAAAAGCCCAATAAGACATTTTCATAATGGGATATGAAGGGTTCCCGAATAATTTCTAATCGCCTAGTAGGCACAATTGTCCTGTTTTTCTTGCTTTAGTCCGAATCAAACAGCTGTGAAAGATTGAACTAGATGGACAAATGTCTTTTTTCAACCTATGTAACTATATAAAGAATATATAAAACTTTGCTTTTCCTGGAATTTCCCTTTTTTTGGATATTTTAATGCATCTCCAGCTCAATGAAAATGTCAGCTCTGCTATATCTGTCTATCACACTTGTATACTGGAGTTGCCCTTAGTCTTGATAACCACAAACTGGCAGGAAATAACATTGAAAACCCAAGAGTTTCCCGGATGAGGGCTGCACGACTTACAGGAAGAGTTTTCTTTTTGTGATATCAAATCCTGGTTGTCTGCGTGGCCGGTTCATTCCAGATACCGATATCTAGAATGTAAGCTCTGTTACCAAGGTTAAAAGTCTGCAATTTTATGGGAAACTGACACAATTGCAGGTCAAGAAGGGCTGCGAAGAACTTTGGAGCTTATAGCTAAAAACATCTCGAAGACTTGATTTTCGAAACTATCAGGAACTTTAAAGCAAATTAAAGTGACCATCTGGTTTCTGGACTCAAAGGGGACAGTTATATTACCTGCTGTTGGCTCTCTGCTTATCCTCTGATCCACTGGTTCTGGGAACCATTTTCAGCTGTTCAAGATGGCCGACACAATCTTCAGACTACCTAAGCCTTACAGACTACTAATGCAGTATACCTGCTGTCTGATTGGCCAACACTGCTCACATGATCAACTTTGGCCAGTCAGAGAGCAGGGCAGAATATGCTTCAGGTAGTTAGTAAATTGCAGTGGCCATCTTGGACAGCTGAAAACAGGAATCTGTACCGGTGGGTTGAAGGGACATTGGCAGAGAAGAATGCCGGCAAGTTATATACTCTCTAGGGACAGATTTTGGCCCAAAACTGGAGAGTTACTTTAAGGGGAATGTGTCATTGCTTCTGAGACGTTTAAACCAACTTCACCTATATAACTTGGAAGTATTGTTCATTCTCAAACTTATTTTGTTAAAAACGCTATTCAGTTGTACCTGGAGAATGGGTGAGCCAGAACTTCTCATCTGCTGGAGTAGGTCCCATAACACTGCCCCTCGCTGCCAGCGTGGTTTGGATGACATACCAGATATCATCCACAGGGCTACTGAGATCTCACACCTGTCTGGAGATTGTAGCCCGGTACATAATAGTACTTCGAATTTGTCACTGAAGGGCTAAATGAACTGCGCATGTGCCGGGCCGTGATCTCTGGACGCATGGAGGAGATTCCAATAGTCCTTGGAGGACAACCTACTCCAACAGCCGTGATGGCCGGGCCCGCTCGGTCAGAATTTCCATGCCACACGAGAAAAGTTTAAAACTCATTTTTACAAGGATGAATTAATCACTCTTTTTAACAAAATAAGCTTGAGAATAAGCAATGCTTCCCCATTCTATAGGTGTAGTCGGTTGATTCAATGTATCAATTACTTATAGGGGTATCACTACTCCCAAGACTCCTGACAAACAGCCATTTCGGCCAGGGGAGGATGCTGCTCATTTCCCATTTAAGGAATGTTTTATATTGATGACCTATCCTTAGGATTTGGTCATCAATATTAAATTGGTTGGTGGGGGACCAACTCCTGGCATCCCTCTGCTGATCCTCTTATTGAAGAAGCCACACTAGAACTAGCACACTTCAGCGCATTGCTCACGGGGCCTAGACAGACGCGGAAAGTGGACTTCTGCTTCCCACATGCTACTCTTCAACTTTGTGATTGGGTTTTACTCTCTATGTATTACAGCGGCAACAACACAAAATTGAAGTCCATGATCCGGAACCCCAAGGGCCCTTGGGCCATACCATCAGGTAGCGTCTCCATGCCTTCCTATTCAAGTACGCTACTGTTATTTACTGAGATGTAGTGCTGATTCCATCTTTTTGAACGCACCCTGTATAACACAAAATTTCAAGCAGGTCCTGTAAATGGGCCAACAGTTCGATGGACTTAGCTTTCCCGTAGTCAGAACTAATGCCATAGCTCCAACCACATCATTCATCAGAAGTATTGGCAATGAAGTTATCTCTACTTTACTTGTGTCTCTAGTACTCACGTATTACCCACCTTACTAACGAAAATAATCAACCTCACACAATAAGTAAAAAACATTCCTTTCACGTTAAATCAAAATACCTTAAAGAACTGTAGAATGTCGCACCTTTCTCCAGCCATGAGCCTTGGAGAAACACTCTCAGAACTGCATGCAAACAAACTGTTAACATGGGAATCTCAGCACCCCGGCTTTGATGTAGCTGTCATCTAGCCCAGTGACTCAATTTGAGCTCCTATTGCTCCTTAGCAATTTGATTGAACTTCACTTGTTACAGGACTGACATACAGAGATCATAAAAATTAATTGCCTCTAATGGTTGCTGCACCACACTGCTCTGGGAACTGTGCAAGGAAAAGCATAGATAAGAAGAGCATATTGAAGGAAAGCAAGATTACACTCAAGACGGGTCCCTCAAGAAGTGATATGTCCTTTTATATAGACTAGATGAGATATAATATAGAATCGGGAAGCAATAAATGCAAAAAGTAATAAATAAAATAGGCTAAAATAACACTGGGAAAAGACTATTTCTACCTAGTCTAATGTTTACTACTAGAGATGAGCGAACGTACTCGTTTAGGGCGATTTCGCAATCGAGCATCGCTTTTTTCGAGTAACTGACTACTCGGGCGCCGGGGGGCGGCGTGGTGGAGCGGAGGGGTAGCAGTGGGGAACAGGGGGGAGCTCTCTCTCCCTTCCCCTCCCCCACTCCCCTCTGCAACCCGCCACTCACCCCCGGCACCCCCCGAATTTTTTCACCCGAGTAGGCAGTTACTCGAAAAAAGCGATGCTCGATTGCGAAATCGCCCTAAACGAGTACGTTCACTCATCACTATTTACTGCTAATGAATGCTATATTCTCTACACAAGACTTTGTGGATGGTTCACCTCTATATATTTGGGCTTGAACGGGTACAAAGGCGGGCAACATAAGTAATGGCAACCAACCATTGACTTCACAATGACATATCTTCTGGGCATTTTAAACAGAGGACTACTGATGAGAAAACATCAGGTGACATTAGTAGATTTAACCTTTTTTTCAAGTAAATTTGAAATTTTTCCACGATACACCGCCATTGCCCACTTCGCATTCCTGATGCTGGGTCAGCAATCAGGTTCTGTTGGCATCCACATACTGCACCCTGTGTCCTCTTCTCAGCCCAGCTGTCTGCTCATAGGGATTGCACCCAAATTTGAATGCCCAGCACATGCTCCCACAACCTGCCCCAACCATTCTTCTTCTAGCATCTTCTGTACTATGCATCCCCACCCAAGGGTAGATGCCTAAGCAATTGTTTTTTTACATTTGTGACAAAGCTCTATTAAGTTGTTGAATTTTGATTCTGACTTCTGCCTCCTCCTAGACCCATCTAGACTTCTGTAATCCCTCACCTCGGCTACGTTTCAAGACTCCTATATCTGTCTGCCACCTTCTATGGCCTGTCTACCATTATTGAAGTTATACTGCCAGCTCTGACCACTGCTAGTTTTATGGTCTAATCCCTGTTCACACCATCAGATACTAAGCCTCAACATTGTGCAGCATCAGGAGCCACACAACTGGGACAATCTCCGTGAGTAATGGCTTGGAGATCCTGCAACAAAGACCAATTTCAGCTTGGAGGGGTCAAGGGTGAAGACCAGGGGATCCCCAAGTGCTCCCTCCTGTGACAGCCCAAAGTTAAATCAGTGTTTGGCAAGGCGGAACCACATCTACCTTCCAGACAAGGGCATATAGACCCAGCATAGCAGCCATGGACCTTGGAAAATGTACGTCTAGAAGAAGTTGGTCTTGCAGCTTCATCAGGCCTGCCAATGTAGACCTAATTTATATAGCCATCTGCCCACTCATTATATATGATCCAGCAGTTACAATACAAGATCCATTGTTATAATATATCTATCACTAATAGATTTAGATTATTTATTAGCAGATGGAAGCCAGAGCCTAAAAGTATGTACATAACACACAGCGAGTGTGGAGTGAAATGATTTCGTTGACATCCTATTCGACTGCGGCATATGACATGCATCTACACAAGTGAGGCACAAAGCTCCTTTTGATGAGATGAATGATAAAATCCATAGCCGCAACATTATGTCCATTGTTTATGTTGTAGAAGGGAGCTTAAGTAGGAAGTTTCCTGTTCCTCTATCCATTACTGCCATCGGGTAGAATGATCTATGGTGGGAGCCTTGGGAACCATGATCCAGCAGAAGCTCTGTGTATTAATGGACATCAGTGTCACACCATAAGGTGCAAACAAATGTATACTTTATATTCAAGGATTATAATGGGAATTTGTCACGTATGCTCCATATTTGTACTCAACCTTATGGTAGAAAAACAAAATCTGTCATTGTATTCCTCCACCGATTTAAAAGTCCCAAATGGCCCAGAATGTTGGAAGAAATTGGAAGGCGACAGATTTTATGTATTTAATTGCAGCACGTGGACGCTGTAAAGATGTCTCCGTTCTCACAGTCCAATCAGCGAGCGGCTTATCCTCAGAGCTCCTTCACATCACATGGAGCACCTCTTAGAAGTGATCCTAACAAAGGAAGTATTTAATGCAATTTCTTTGTAAACAAAACAAATAATAGAGATTGAAAAGATGAAAGTGTATGTTAAATAAAGACGTGCGCTCCGGCTCTGCTTTCATAAAATCTACTTAACATTGATACTCTCTCTTTCTCTCTTAGGAGCTAAACCAATAAACTCAGATGCAAGCGTCCAGGTTCTTCCTCTGAGATTTCAGCCAAATGCATAGTGGAGACCTACATTTTTTATTTCAGTAGTACGTCTAACATTACAATAGCACCACAGGCATGAACAACCCGCGCTAATACGGTAGCAGAGACACAATGCTACTTCAAGTCTACTTAGCTGCCTAGTCATTTGCATTGCAAGGAATACACTTCAGCTGTTACTATTTTTCGGCACAGTTTCATCATAGAGTAAAAACATAGAAAGATACAAATCAGTGAAATCTTATTATATCACTATAAACATACAAGTATTCGGATGGAAACAAGGAGATTGGATATATCTGCCGTATTCTGTTAGAGGGGTTTTCCAAGTTCCCCTCATTCTCAAGATGATATAAAATCAATATACTAACCATGGCGCTAGACTGCCATTTTGGTGGATCGGCCCATGGCATCTGGGGTCACCCGGCAAGGAGACCTGGTGATGTCCTGTAGACCTGTCATGTGAGAAGCTCCAGGCAGGTTTAAAGGATGTCAATGATGACGTCCTTGTTGGGGTGGCTGTTGGCTGCAGTGGTCACAGGGGTGAAGAAAACACCAGAGGACCGGAGCTCGCAGCAGGAAGGTGAGTATTGTTTTACTCAGCCTCCCAATGTCACCAATGTGTCTTAAGAAGGGTTAAAATGGGCACTCCATTAACTACATAAACTTATTCTGGGCATTTACTATATACGACATGTCCTCACAATACGTCATCAATAGTTGATCCAGCCTGCTGTCAGTGCAGTGAAGCTAGATGTCCGCGTTGGTGGCCAGAGCGAGAAATGTAAAAGTAGGCATTGCTCCCATTGAGGAGCCGTAAGTGTAATAGGAGACACCACTTTCATTGATTTCAAGGGAAGTGAAACCCTTTATTGCACTTTCAGCTTTGACCACCGATGCGGATGTCCAATCTCGTGGCACTCACAGTGGGCTGGAGGATAAATTGATCAATGGGGACCCCGACTAGCAGATCTCCGCCAATCAACTATTGATGACCTATGCTGAGGATAGAAAGGGAAAAGCAACCAGCAGCACTCAATCTGTACCCACTAGGGGTGAGGTGAAAAAATGCAAGACTCAAGACTCAGTAGTCAATTACAGAGGTAGTAGAGACAAAGTGACAGCATGCAAAAACCTCATTAAAAAAATCGAATTTTATTATTCCATAGTCTTTAAAAAGGCAGGCTTTATTTCGGCCTTAGAAGGCCTTTTTCAATGCTGAGGATAGGTCATCTATAGTAAATGCCTGGAAAGCCAAACATTTACTTTTATCACCCACCCATAGGATAGGTGATAAAATTGAGATTGGTGAGGATTTCACTGCCGAGACCTCCATCGTGTTCTTCTTTCCCCCTCACTGTGGGATCACTGCACCTCCTGTGGTGAGGAGGAGGTTGAATGGAGCAGGAGTTGCACACTCCATTCATCTTTAATTGGACCCCCAGCGGTCATACATGTATTACCTATCTTGTAGATTCTCAACGAGAATCGTGCAGTCTAAACGAGCTACCTTAGCGCGAACGAGCTGGTGATGACATCAGCAGCTCGTCGCTTGGGGCAAACAAGAATTGTGAGATTCTAGACCCATGCAAAAGGCCATTACTCCCCTCTCAGGACACATGCATACTCAACTGAGCCAAGTATGCATTTGTATGGTGGGATCAAGAGAGACAGCTGTCGTCTGAACAAAAAATATAACTTCCCATGTAAGTCTAATAATTCAGTACCTGTTTCAAGCACAAAGCTACAATATAATGCAGGGGCGTAACTATAGAGGATGCAGGGGATGCGGTTGCACCCGGGCCCAGGAACCTTAGGGGGCCCATAAGGCCTCTCTTCTCCATATAGGGAACCCAGTACTATGAGTAAAGCATTATAGTTAAGGGCCCTGTTACAAGTTTTGCTTCGGGGCCCGGGAGCTTCAAGTTACGCCTCTGATATAATGTACAATGTTACAAGATCAGATGAGCGCTAATTAGAAAATAAAGTCATATTTGATACTTATTATTCTATTTTGGGCATTTTCCCCAAATGCTATAACACCTATCTAGCCCATTGGAACCTGTTTACAAGAACTTCCCTGTATATATCCTTGTACCCATAAATACCACAAATTGACCAAGTAAAACTCCAACTAGTTTTACCTAAGCTTGTAAAAACCACAAAGCTTAAGAAATCTATTGCCTTACCCTGCTGTGCTATTTTACAATAATAGAAACCAAAAGCTTTTCAACCTTCACTAAGTCAGAGCAACATCACTAAGTGCAAATGCATTGTGAAATGGCCACGGAGCAAGGGACAATGTTTTGTCGCTACAAAAAGTCAATAAACCTCCAGCATCCTACAATGTTTATTTCATATCCGCTCTTCTCAAAAAATGTACAGTAAAAACCACTGAGGCAATAAATACATGGGATCACCATCTCACTCCAGGACGGTCCAGATGACTTGAGGAAAAAGTTTAAAAAGGAAGCACACTATATCTTTATTACCCCCATATAGTCCTAGGCCAGACTACAGCCAGGGGTGGATTGCCCAATTCCAAGCATGTGATATGAATAGAAGAGGAGGTACAAAAAGTTGTGCAACATTCGTAAAACTGAAGTCCTCACCTTACTCTGGCCTCACACAGCGTGAAAACATCATTTAGTACTGAACAGTCTTTATTCAAGATGTCCTTCTGCTAATGGAGCCTTTTCATTTTATTTCTCATTGCTTCTACAACATCCACATCTTCAGCAGTATCGCGCACATATAGTTGCTAGTCACATCTGTCCCTTTCTCCGGTGGGGCTTACAATCTAATTTCCCTATCTCTGACTAGGGCCAACTTCAAATGAGTTCAATTAACATGTTTTTGAAGTGTGGGAGAAAACCAAAGCACCCTGGAGAAACCTACACAAACATTGAATGCAGATGTTGACCATCATCATAGTCAAACTCAAGACAATAGCGTTGGCCACCATGCTTACCAGTGAGCTTAAAACCATGCAAAGCTTTATGGTTGTAGACCTACAACAATGGAGAGGAGGCTTTAGAGGAAGGAAATAGAAAAACTACTCACTCTGAAGTTAGTTAAACCCACTAGATCTTCTTTCGAGAATATGAAGGCTAGTACTGGTTCAGGTGACTGGACAATGTGAATAGCTGTCGAATACTTGCTTGACCAACAGCTATTTCTCCTGACTTCCCCTTATGCATAAATGCTCAGTTTGGAGATCATCTATTGGGAAAAAAGTTTTGAGGCCCCCATGCACATATGTCAGTCACACCAAAATCAGTGGGTATAGTTGATTTTTCCCCAATGTGTATGGGGGCTTATCGGCCCCCATACACACTGGGGAAATGTGTATGGCCCATTATATTTTATTGTAGGAAAGAAGAGTGGTGTGACGTAAGGCCCTTTTACATGGCATGATTATTGTGCAAACCGCTCGTTACATCGAGTGGTTTGAAAGATAATTGCATTGTGTGAACGCATTCAGTGAGAGAATGATCTGCGAATAATCAAGGGTCAGATCTTTCATGCAGACCATAAAATTATTATTGGTCTGCCGTAGCATCTCCCTATATTCTGTGAATGAAGGAAGGCGGCCAAAACGATATCGGGCCCATTCTACCTCCGGTCACTGAGTGACGATCTCCCTGTGTGAAAGCACAAGAACAATCATCTTTGGGTTGGCTGTTGGGTGCTTCACCCGACATTCGACCCTTGCAAAATGGGCTTTAGTAACATAGTATGTAAAACTAAAAAAAAGACATATGGCCAAGCAGTTCAGCCTATTATCATGCAATGTTGATGTAGAGAAAGGCAAAAAATAAACCCATTCAGAAGCCAAATTTCCTCATTTTAGGTAGAAAAAAAGTCCCTTCTGACTAGTATTTAGCAAAAAAGAATAAATAATTTTATAGCTCTTAGGCAATTTTCTACATCAGTTTTAGGAGTATTGGAGAAGTTTTGGTTAGGTTTGAACTAATTCTGGCCGAACCAAACTTTTTGTCTAAGTTTGGCAAATTGGCTGAACCAAAGTTCACTCAACACTAGTTAGAATATCGGCCTGCATCAACAACCCTTCTGAAGTAATCTAGACTCCGAAGTAATTTAGACTTCTCAACCAATTATCTTGTTTACTGTTGTTTTTTTTTGTTTTGTGGAGGGATCAAACCCCGGGTATGAGGAAGGTAAGTGGGATCAACATGAACTTGCAACCTCTCGCTCTAGCAGCTGTATTATAACTCCGATGGCAACATCTTGGGTAATTGCACCCTTAAAAAGAGTTAATTTCAGGTTAATGACCTTAAACTAAAGAGCAAAAAAGAGTGTCCAGGGAAAACTCCCCCAAAATTCTAGAAGTACATAAAAAAGCCATAAATAAAATTCAACATTAAACCCCAGGTGCAGAGGAGTAACTTGAAGCTCCCGGGCCCCAATGCAAAACTTGCAACAGGGCCTCCAACTATAATGCTTTACTCATAGTACTGGGTTACCTATATGGAGTAGAGAGGCCTTATGGGCCCCCTAAGGCTCCTGGGCCCGGGTGCAACCGCATCCCCTGCACCCTCTATAGTTACGCCCCTGCCCAGGTGTGGCACCAATTGTGCCGGCATAAAATAAGTTATTAAGTAGCATTTAACCACTTGGTATACAAACAGAGTGAGCAGTTTTGTTGTATTCTAGAGTTACATAAAGCAAAATACCAAAAGGAAGTATATAGTATTGAAAGACTTCGTAGTTGGCTCTATCACCGCTGCACTATATTACTCTGATTATCCCACAGTTACTTCTGTGTTTTGTAGAATATATTAATTTCACTCAAGAATTTCGGCAAAGATGAATTAGTCTAGCGGGATTAGATATTTTGGCAGCAACCAACATGGACCCGCAATGCGCGAGAGGCCTGCCTACCCCTCTTTTTTTTTGACATATGCCTTTCACTACCTCTTATACTTTAACCGATCATTAAAATATGGCAACAGGAGAAAGATAAAGTGCCATTTTAGTTCAGCTCGAATATTCGAGCAACTTGTGTAATGGGATAAGTATTTGTAAAGTAGTCTCATGTTAGAGTATCGTTTTAGGATGAAAAGGTCTATTGAAAGAGAACTTTGGAGGGATTATAATTATAATGAGCAAAATTGGTCGCCACGTCTTTTATGCATGTGCTTGAGTGTAGATCAGTCTATGCAGAAGAGCTGAATTTGCATTTTTTTTAATATAAATATGGTTAAAGGAATTTTCTGAGACTAAAAAAAAAATTTATGGCCAGGAAGTGGGCTGAAATAAAAATATAAGTCACCGGTTAGATGTCCGTCCGATTGAGCACAGGTGCCTCAGCTTCTGTTGCTCCGGTGGTCCTTTGTGCTACTCGCTGTTCAAGGACTATGGCAGCCAATTATTGTCTTCAGCAGTGATAATGTCATGTGACTACGGAAGCCAGTGATTGGCTGAAACAGCCACATGAGCAATGTGTAGCAGGTTGATGTTACGTGATAGCGTGGCGATGCGTCACTGGAGATGGTGGAGTCTCCTCCCCAGCAGCGCTCCAAAGCCTCGTTTTCCCCCTGGCTGAGTAACATGGCCAAAGGGGAAGAGTCTTAGCTTGGCGACCAGGCTTCTGCTTTCTATAAGGGGTAGGGCAACACTCCCCCCTTACATAACTTTTATGCCGTCATTCCCCAGGTAACCGGGCATATTAAGGAGTTCGCTAAACTCAACCTGCTAATGTTGACGCCATCTTACCAACTTCACCATTTATGAAGCAGGTAGATGTTAAGCAATGGCACAGTATTGACATTACTGGCTTTCCACAGTCTTCTGTTTCCCCAGATGATTGGAGGGAGTGGGGCCTCTGCTTTCCATAAGGAGAAGATTAAGGCAGCAGATCCTCCTTACAAATGAACAGATCATTGCCAGAGCTTCTAGGAAAAGGCCATTGGGGACATAGGCCACTGCTTTGGACCTGGGCTCGTCTAACCTCTGAATAGTGTTTATTTATTATCTTAGCCCATTCGCTATACATCATTTTTTCTACATTTCGGAATACCCTTTTATTTTAGCATCAAGAGACAGAGAAAATGTGACTAATGTCCCACCTATCAAGACCGATCTAGGCCTATATGTGCCAATTTAGGAGATGGGATTATCCTATGTAAGATCTACAGTATATTCGTATACCTGAAGAATAAAGTATCCACTTGTGGAGTTGGCTAGCACTATCCGATATGATCATACCTTTGAGCATTAAGAATGATGTACTTCATCGCACCTTGGTGGCACCAACTCATTGTGCTTCTATTCTGTGGTGAGGACTAGGGAATTAGTTGAGGCAGTGTCAGCTTCAGGATTATATGGGCTCTTGGACAATCAAGTCACAGTTGGCCCCCTTTCTATACCCCACCCTAAAAAGTATTTGTGCTCTCTCTTTGTGGCCCCCTTCACAATGTATAACTGTCCCACTCCTTAAAAAGAAGCTGTAGCCCCCTCTACAAAATAATTGTGGCTCCTCTGTGGCTCCCTTCAAAAACTGAGGACCCGCACAAAGTAACTGAACCCCGTCTATGACCTCCAACAGTGTAATTGTGGCCCCTCTGTTGGTCCCCACAGCTGTTATCTCCTGAAATGCCATCCAGAGCATGCACAACTTCATTTCTACTGCACAGCCCAACTATTTCTCCTTTCTTCAGGTTTCTCCTCTAAATCTCAGTTTCTCAGAGCAAAGTGCTCTGAAGTGCCAAAAACAGGAGGAGGAGTCGGGCCAGGTATGCATTCAGCACTGCTATATTGTGTCAGTGAGAGAAATGAAGTTTTGTATGGCTGAAGCAGAAGTGGGCTCTCCCTCCATCAGTAGGCCCTGGCATCTGCACAACCTTGCCCAGTGCTGGTGCCGGCCCTGGGTTGAAGTTGCAATGAGACTATGCCAGGGCCGCACAATCACTGTCTTAGGGCTCCTGCAAAATTGCGTTTTTCCTGCGTTTTTTTTTCATGCAATATCGCTGCATTTTTTTTAACGCGATTGTCAATGGGACTTTCTAATGTAAAAACCGCATCACACAAAAATTGCAAAGCGCCAACTTACGGTGCGTTTTTAACATTAGAAAGTCCCATTGACAATCGCGTGAAAAAACCCAAATGGGTGTTAACCCTTAATGTATTACAAAATCCATCCAAATATCGAAGGAAGGCTAGATAGATAAATAGATAGAAAGAGATAGATAGATAGATAGATAGATAGATAGATAGATTAGATAGATAGATAGATAGATAGATAGATATGAGATAGATAGATAGGAGATAGATAGGAGATAGATAGATAGATAGATAGATAGATAGATAGATAGATAGATAGATAGATAGATAGATAGAAGATAGAGATGTGATATAGATCGATAGATAGATAGATAGATAGATAGATAGATAGATAGATAGATAGGAGATAGATAGATAGATAAATAGATAGATATGGATAGATAGATAGATAGATAGATAGATAGATATGAGATAGATAGATATGAGATAGATAGATAGATAGATATGAGATAGATAGATAGATAGATAGATAGATAGATAGATAGATAGATAGATAGATATGACATAGATAGATAGATATGAGAGAGATAGATAGATAGATAGATAGATAGACAGATAGATATGAGATAGATAGATAGATAGATAGATAGATAGATAGATATGAGATAGATAGATAGATAGGAGATAGCTAGATAGATAGATAGATAGATAGATAGATAGATAGATAGGAGATAGATAGATAGATAGGAGATAGATAGATAGATAGATAGATAGATAGATAGATAGATAGATAGATAGATAGATAGATATGAGACCGCTATGAGATAGATAGATAGATAGATAGACAGATATGCGATAGATAGATAGATAGATAGATAGATAGATAGATAGGAGATAGATAGATAGATAGATAGATAGATAGGAGATAGATAGATAGATAGATAGATAGATAGATAGATAGATAGGAGATAGATAGATAGATAGATAGATAGATAGATAGATAGATATGAGACCGCTATGAGATAGATAGATAGATAGATAGATAGATAGATAGATAGATATGAGATAGATAGATAGATAGATAGACATAGATAGATAGATAGATAGATAGATAGATAGATAGATATGAGATAGATAGATAGATAGATAGATAGATAGATAGATAGATAGATAGATAGATAGATAGATAGATATGAGATAGATAGATAGATGTATTTACTACTATGGAAGTAAAGAAAACACACATTGACATTCAGGATTTAGGTCATGCCTAAGGAATTCCTGCCCTATCGACATTATGGTGATGAATTTGTCAGATTTTGGCTCCAGATCGCCACATGTTACTTTTTTTCCCTTACAAATCCACCATCTATTAGTAGCTTATTTGGCTGATTCACGTTAGCAGGTCCACAATTTGTTTACTTTTGACAAAAGTTTTCTTTTTGGCTAATTGTTGCAAAAAAAAGAAGGTAACATGTTGTTGTAACTGCATGCTGTGTAATGTTCACAGTTTTCATGCCACTGATTATTCTGTGAGCACAAGAGCCCCGGAGGACTACAGGAGTATCTCGGTACTAATGTCACTGCCCTTGAAAAGGGTGACCCTGCTCCATACCCCCAGGTCAAATTTGTATGGACTGCTCACCCGGAGTTTTGTCAATAGCTTCTTCACCCACCCTTTTTATAGGGGGAGTTCTATGTGAATTTCTATATAAAGGTTTGTTTCTATGCTCTGCCTATATGTAGACATCTGTTATAGGGGGAAAAAATGTGAAAGGCCCCATGCTCAGCTCACTAGATAAGACTAATGAAGGGAGCCTCCCACCGT
The DNA here is from genome assembly GCF_035609145.1 of Eleutherodactylus coqui. Taxonomy (NCBI): domain Eukaryota; kingdom Metazoa; phylum Chordata; class Amphibia; order Anura; family Eleutherodactylidae; genus Eleutherodactylus; species Eleutherodactylus coqui. Next base: position 34,649,519 of record NC_089839.1, read on the forward strand.
CTACATTCTGGGCATATTTCAGAATCCGGTGCTGGCTGTTTATGGCATATGTTTCCATTATGGCCTGGTTTCGGCTTCACAAATTGACTAATGGCTGTTAGTAAGACTGAGCGTTCTACTAAGACGCTCGAAGAAATGCTAAAGACTCCGCACTACAACCAAAAAAACATATTCCAATCTATTAGCGAATGTTGAGGATACAAAGCGCCTATCGCCCAGATCTCTTATCAGTTCCGTCTCCATTCAGCGTCTTTGATGTTTCCGTCATATAAAGTTGATTCATAGTTATTTTTATGGAAAGTTTCATGACAAGTTCACTTTTTGATCATTGCTCCGCTCACCCCTATAGGAATTTGGCTCTTTACTTCATTTTTTTTTGGTTTCGAGAAATATTTCTACATTTGGCCTTGATGCGGTTTTGATAATTATAACAGTATTAGTAACATTTCAGGAACATTTATGATACAAGTTAACTATTTAAAGGCACGGTACGGGTCTTCCAAAATAAAGGTCTTCAAAAAAATTGTATCATTTTATAATATACTTTCTATATCAATTCTGCATCGTTTTGAAGATCTCTGCTTGCTGTTTTTAATATGAACTTTCATTTTTTTTTTCTCTTCCACCGGGTACAAATATGTAGTAAACATGTGATGGACACACAGCTGCATGACGTGTTAGCATTACAGGACAGTTCCCATCACATGACCAGTGATCATTTATATAGATAGTATAATGGAAAACTGATTAACCAACGAATATACAATAAATACATTAAGTTAGCTGAAACTTTACTACTCCTTTCAGTGCGGAAATATCTGCATAAGGTCACGTATGTTAGCTCCATATTTGCGATCCGTAATGTATCTAAGCTATGTATGGATTCACATGGCCGTATTTTTTACGGCTGCTTTTAAAAAAACATAGCATGGTCAAATTTTTTTTTGAGTTTTTGTTAGTTTTTGCTAGTTTTTTGCCCCTATTTTGCTATTCTTTTCTATTGGTCAAATACAGATCTGTCATTACCCAGTTGATAATAAAAATATACGATGGCAAATACTGATCAAATAGTGGTGAAATACTGATGACGGCTGTAATGTCCATATTGAGGACATATTACACTATGCTCATCCGAAACTACTATTAACAGTCTGTTAATCACTTTGACCGTCCCCTAATGAACTCTACCATTGACTATGGCTCCGTCTTCACTATAACTATCCCTGTATTAAGTAGCGACTCACAATACCATGCCATTAGATTGTAAGCTCATATGGGCAAAGCTCTCTCTGCAAGTGACTTGATGTAATTTAATTGCTGCTTTTGCTTTGACTATTGTATTACACAGAGCCATAGACGATGGAACTATACAAATAACGAATGATGTTTGTCTATGTGCTTTACAGCTTATCAGTATAAACCTATTATACGCTATGTATTTACTACTAATAGATAGAATTGATGGCTCAAAGAAAATGTCTCAAATATGCCAAATAAGCATAAAAATGCTTCTCAGTATATAAGGAATATATCACATGGGCGACCAATTATGGCACCCATTCCCTGTCATACGTTTCTGCAGTGGAAGGTTTACAATAAGGCCTATACATACATATGTCGCACATGACCTTTGCAATTACTATCTTATTATTTGCTCCAATTACAATTCGGAGGAGTTAAAAGTAACAAGTGCAACTACCGTGTTTTCCCCGAAAATAAGACAGTGTCTTATATAAATTTTTGTTCAAAAAGGTTTAACTTTTTTACATGTATAGCTGCCTGGACACTATTTAAAATTGACTTTTTAAATTAACTGTTAGCAGGGCTTAATTTTGGAGTAGGGCTTATATTTCAAGCATCCTCAAAAAGCCTGAAAAATCATTTTGCATCCTCAAAAATTCTGGAAGATCATGCTATGTCTTATTTTCAGGGTATGTCTTATTTCAGGGAAACAGGGTATCAAAAAGTAACTCAAATCGTACATGATGATTCATTAAGAGACAACAGAAGAGAGTTTGTCAGTCAGCAGCTCATCAGGATATCGTAGTGCATATGAAATGGCGTTAACCTGTTAATTGCCTCGAAAATAGAAATCTTCAAGAAATGATTATTTTCTCGAAGTGATTTCGAATTTTTTTTTTTTTAATTAATTACGGTAGTTTTTTTGTAAATATTTTAAATGACATCCAAACTAATTTGGGCTTGTAAATCCTCTATCTATAGCAGAAACACACTCGATCCAATTAGTCATGTCAATTAATTCATTGTATTTGTGATTATCTTGTGTTCTATCTATAGTATGTTCCTGCTTAATTCCTTACATGAAGTTCATTTCTTAATGTGAAGATTTATTATAATCATGCAGAGGTATGAACCCAAATGTTCGTGATTGCACCAGTAAGGCCGGTTTCAGACGAGCGTATGAAAACAAGTTTATAATATGGACGGGTTTCGAAAGACATTACACTCATCAATTTTTCATCTGTGTTTTTATTATTGTGTATTGGGCAAATACTGATCTCTATTTGACCAACAGGGAAAAAAAAGGGGGGGGGGCAAATACGCAAAAAATAGAGCGTGCTGCGTTTTTGAAAAAACAGCCATGTGATTACCCTATAGATATATATGAGCTCCGTATTACGGTCCCATCAACACGGACCTGATACAGAGCAAGCATACACTCCTCAGAAGGTGGCCAAACAATGACTTTATATAGATACTGCACTGCTTAGTGGGTCTTTTGACGCAATGGATCTTGGTATTACAATGAGTACTCAGAGGTGTTCTTCTACAAGTACAGGTAAGTCTAAAGAATTATGTTAAGTCGGTAAGTTGTTGTAATGGAAGTAAAGGAAGTAAAAGATGCAACAGATTAAGTTCTGCTGCATCTGCGTATAATGTACGGGTTTAGCAAACTTTAACTTGACATTTAACTCATTACATACCAATAAGCGGCAAACTTTTACTGGACACTTTGAATGGCATGCAACATGTTAAATGTCAATTTAAGGTTCATTGCATCTCTATAGATAGATAGATAGATAGATAGATAGATAGATAGATAGATAGATATGAGATAGATAGATAGATAGATAGATAGATAGATATGAGATAAGATAGATAGATAGATAGATAGATAGATAGATAGATAGATAGATAGATAGATAGATAGATATGAGATAGACAGATAGATAGATAGATATGAGATAGATAGATAGATAGATAGATAGATAGATAGATAGATAGATAGATAGATAGATAGATAGATAGATATGGGATAGATAGATGGTAGATAGATAGATAGATAGATAGATAGATAGATAGATAGATAGATAGATAGATAGATAGATGATAGATAGATATGAGATAGATAGATAGATAGATAGATAGATAGATAGATAGATAGATATGAGATAGATAGATATGAGATAGATAGATATGAGATAGACAGATAGATAGACAGATAGATAGATAGATAGATAGATAGATAGATAGATAGATAGATAGATATGAGATAGATAGATATGAGATAGATAGATAGATAGATAGATAGATAGATATGAGATAGATAGATAGATATGAGATAGATATGAGATAGATAGATAAATAGATAGGTGGGTAGATATACAGATAGATATGAGATAGATAGATACATAGATAGATATTTATTTAGATAGATAGATACCATAAAATATAGTATCAGGCAAAAATACTTGGAATATTATATATTACAGTGAATTATATAAACTATATAATACAATATATGGATAAGTCTATAAGTTATCTAAATGAATGCAAGTACCCGACGCAACAGATTTAGTTCTGCTACATAGGTGTATAATATATAAATGTAGGAAACTTTAGCTTAACATTTATTGCGTTAATACTAATAAGTGGCAAACTTTTACTTGAATGGCATGCCATATATTAAATGTAAATTTAAAGTTTTCTGCATAGATAAATAGATAAACAACAAAAATATAAACGTTTTCAAAAAATAGTTCTACATAAAAAATACTCTTCATTTTATATTATACATGACATATTGCAGTGTATTATATAATACACTGTATCCATCATAGAAAAAGCCATTTATACAATTTAAGTATGCTCGATCGTTTGCACCCTAATTCAATCGTTTACTCGCCGAATTATTCTGCATTGCCACTACCATGTAAATAAAACATATGCGATATCTGACCCCGAGATAAAACTAAAACCGGTTCAAGTAACGATAACACTTATCGGTGAAAAAAAAGAACGCAGCATTAACCATAATCTTCTAACTGCGCTTGAAATACGGCCGTGAAATTAAGAAAAGTCCCTTGCTTCTTATTGTTACCATATTGTCATGTATCACTTTAATTGCCCATTTGAAAATGTCCAGTGTGTATTTTTCATCTGTACCTTATGAAATAGACAAATTAACTCCTACCGGAGGGTAGTGGAAACCCGAGCTGCTGTGAACTTTAGAGGAAGAATTTGCAAAAAAAAAAAGTTTAAAGGTTTTTTCTTTCTTTTTCTCTTTAAGTGGACCATGATATAAGAGATCTTCCTCCTATCTAGGCGTTTAGGTGAACTAGCTAGGCCATGAGGATTACAATGATCCCTTTACATGGCCCATAGTCTGAGAAGGATCAACAAACCAACAGTTTTTGGAAATCAGTGGAAGATATCATATACTATTGGGCAAGTTAACTAGACTTGATTGTACTATGGCGATAGATATAGTAGTTAGATATTACGGTTTCTCAGACTACAATAGCATAAGCCTAAGCGTATTGCCTAAAAAACTTGCAATTACTTTTTTTTTTAATTTACCTCCTAAAAAGTTTCCTAAAATATTTTCCAAAATTCTCAGTGATGAGAGTTAAAAAAAAAAAAAACTTCCTCAAAAACTTTTCTAAAGTTCTCAGAGTTGAGTGGTCAAAGTCAATAAGCTGTGACGTAAAGCTAGTTATAGTAGTCAAGCATCAACTGAACCTCTCAAAGTCTAAAAACATTTATGCGGACGATGATTCATAATCAAAGAGATTGCGAACCCTATACCATGAAGGATTCCATTAGAGTGGGGCACCCAGAAAGAGTTAATGAAACATGGCTGTTTATAAGGAGCTCCTCCAGTGGTAACCATAGGTGGAGCTGTATGGAGAGGTCAGATACTGGACAGGAAGCAGTATTGAGTTACATGACAAGATGAAGGACAGACTCTAGTGCTGGTAAAAGCCCGCTCCTCTTTTCTCTACTTTGCAAGGAAACAAGTTAAACAGGCAACTAGCCACTACAGATCATATAACACCTGAAGAGGATCTTCATTTGTCAGCAAGGAGACAACAGTGCAGTTCAAAAACTGGCTTGGCCGCATTCGTAAAAAAAAAGGGAAAAGTTCTTTTAGTCTGCAGGAATTCGTTTTCTACGGGAGGGGGTAGAGTCCTGGGATCCAAATTATGAACTAAAGGCAAAGTTGATCCAAAACTTCTACTAAAAGTTTGACTTCGCATTTAAAAATGAATCTCAATAGGTCCTAAAAAAAAGTACATAGAGCGGACTGGGGCTAAATATGTATCAGATCTGAATGTATTAGGTAACTAACTGTTTATTTAACTCAAGCTTGATACACAAAATAACTTAGTAACTTTACTTGCAGTCTTCTAGAAAAGCAATATGGCCAAATGACAAGTTCAGCACTGCTACATATGCTCTGCCTCAGTTATATAGTAAGCAATTGCCGGCGTTAAAGTTATGAGCCATTAGGCCTTCCACCAGCATGACAAAGACTACAAGGAATTAATCCCGTCCGACGCTGACATAGTAAAGGCTGGAGACGTATCACGAGATAATAAAAAGTAAAATGCACTAATTTACAACCCAGCGTCTGTTTCCACCGCGAACGGCGTATTTGATGTCCGAAATTCATTGCGAAGTACTTTCCAAAATAATTGTGCAACAGTTGAATTTACTAATTGTTTTAAGATCTGTTATCCTCTTCTGTTCTAGGTCACTTTCTCAAGAAAATAATGATTTCTTGGAGAAAATGAGGCATAAATCTTCATCTTGGAGGCAATTAAAGTGTTGATTTCATTTGCGCCCCCGAGCTATTCTTGTAATTTGCTCAAATAGCTTTATGTACCCTGCACAGCAGAGGTTTTTAGTAACCTGGGTTCTAGAAGACTTGTTGGATGGCAATTTTTTTTTTTTGTACTTGACCAACTCCGGCCTGCAGTTTGCTATGGGTTCTCTGGGATGTAAAGCTTTACTTTAGAATGTGAAGTGGACATGAACCAATCAATGCAATGCTTCATGGAATGGTAGGGGGGACAGTAAAACAAAATATGAGTATTATTATAATTATTATTGAATTCAGCGGGTTTACTCCTTTATATGGCACATATATATTCTGCAATGCTGTACGCTGATTGTCGTCACTCGCATCCGCCCCTGTTGCCATTGGGGCTCGCAATGATTATTATCATTACTATTTGATACTAATCATTTTCTAATAGTCTCATGATTTTCATTATAACTCCATTGCACATTTAGGGCTTATTCACATGGGTGTATTTTCAGTCCGTATTAGCTGCATATTTTTTAAGCACGTAATACGGACAGCATAAACCCTATGAACAATTTAAAAAAATAGCAGGATTTCCTATTTTGATCCGTACCATGGACCGAAACTGCCATTCGAGTCTATGGGATTGCATAAAACACAGCAAATATGCAATTGTATGCATATTCACTGGCTTTTATACATGTTGACAAAAAACAGTAGTTAAAAGAATTATGACATCAGTTGGGCCTTTTTGCATTTTTTTTGCGTACATGAAAAAAAAAACACAGTGAGTACGTGTGCAAAAAACCCAACGCAAATACATCTATAGGCCCCAATCAGAGGAGCGTATTTTAGCTCCAGATTTGGTTTGTGTTTTGTGGACCGTAATATGAAGATAATGTAAGTCTATGTATCTATTTATACGGCCGTATGTCTTACAGCTGCTATATTAAAAACATAGCATTACTCACTTTTTACGTATTTGCCTCCGCATTGCTATTCGCAATTACGGTTCAGTATTTGTACAATACAAAATAAAATATACGGAGGTAAACACTGATGTAAATACTGTGACATACGGCTGTAATGTCATCTGAAACATGGCCCTAGTACAGATCCTTGGTATGGACGTGTTTCCATATGCTGATCTGAAACGGGCCATATAGCGTATTTCACGGACCGAAATGGCATACGCCCCTGTGATAGGACAGCGAGTTAACCCTTAGGAGTCCTGGCTGTGGCAAGGCTATGTGCCTGCAAGGATTTGGCTGTGAATGGAGTATATAGCAAGTAACTCCCAGTAGATACTCTTATTACACACAATACTTTATCTAGTGATAATAATTACATTACTGGGTTCACAAACAACATCCACAGCTAAACAAATACCAGGGGCACAAACATATCATCTAGACAGGGTATAATAATATCCAGCAATGTAACATATATTAAAATAATTACTAACCAGAAGAATTATATAAGCAAGCTTTCAGGGTTAAGTAATGCCCCTTCATCAGGCTCTATCAATGTAGTGATATAGCCTGTAAGGTGCTTCCTTGAAACTTGCACTTATCATTTTTTTGTGGTTAGCCAATAAAGGTATCTCCTCTATAATACATGTCTTATCATACTGGACTATTTAACATCACTATAATATTTACTATAATTTGCAGCTTTTGGTGATTTAATAATGATACAATAGGAAAAGCAAAACGAGAAAAAGTCAAATTAGTTACAAACTACATAGAACTTCCAAAACCTATAGCACAACCTTCACTCTTATTTCTCCAGTCACTGCCTAATTAACCTTTACACTGCCGAGCCTATTTTCTCCTCTAGTAGCAAGCAATTGCACACCATGCAGTCACCATCATTGATTCCCCTTTCATTCAGGGTTAATGCACACAGTCAGTTAACCCTTGTCTCACTCCTTTCTTATCCTACAGCCATAACACTGTCCCAGCAGTTTAACTACACAAAGCATTAACCCCTTATTAATGCAAAATGACCTTACAATGAAATCAATATAAATAAGCCTTGGAAACCTCCTGGGTGAGAAATACAATTCATGCATTGCGACTCCTCCTGCGCCAATTCTTGCACTGGCCTCTGGCTACAGAGAGGTCAGTTGCTACGAGGGATTCCTCCTGCATATTGCTAGTGCTATAGGATAATGGCATGCCTGTATATTATATTCAGGATCGTGATAGTAAAAGACTATATACAGACATATAGAACACTGGCTGATTTTACAGCATTTGATTTCCAGGGAGATGGGCGCTCTCTGTAAGCAGCCTGTGCACAAAGCAATGTGCACTGAGGTCTGAATGCGCTCGGCCAAGGGAAACTGACAAGACAGCCTAATGAACCGTGCACACAGCAAGAGCATAGCCCAGTCCTGCTCCATGTTATTCACCAGACCACCTAGACTACTGCATAGTGCACATATACATCCTCCATTATCACCCATAGTATGCATACAGTGCGACCACTGCACTCACTGCACTAAATCACCATATACGGAATGCACATATAATGCAATTACTGTAACCACTACATATATATATATATATATATATATATATATATATATATATATATATCCATCCCTATTTACCTATAGTGTTACTAAGCAGTGCGATCACAACACACTATCACCACATACAGAATGCCAGAATGGACATATAATGGAATTACTGTACCCACAGCATTATATATATATATATATATATATATATATATATATATATATATATATATATATATATATATATATACACATTATATAATTTCTATGCAATGCTATCACTGAACTCACTGCACATTATCCCCATGTCACCATTTGCAAAGTGAAATTTTAATACAATTACTGCACTCACTGCATATCTATCCCTATTTATTTATAGTATTACCATGCAGTTCGATCATTGCACTCACTACACCTTATCCCCATCTCACCATATACAGAGTGCACATTTAATACAACTGCTGTACCCACAACATATATATCTACTCATTTTTAGCATTACTATGCAGTGTGATCACTGCACGTTATGCCCATGTCACCATATATAATGCAATTACTGTAACCACTACATATCTAACCCTATTAATTTATAGTATGAATATGCAACGCGATCACTTCACTCAGTGCACGTTATGCCCTTGTCACCATATACAGAATTCACACATAATGTAATTACTGTGCCTACTACATATGTACCGCTATTCATTTACAGCATTACTATGCAGTTGGATCACTGCACCCCCCCCCCCCCCATATCATCATGCGAAATGTACATATAGTGTAATAATTACTGTACCCACTGCATACAACTCATTTACAGCATTACTATGCAGTACGATCACTGCACCCACTGCAACTAATCCTTACTTCGAAATATATTGAATAAACAAACATACAGTGATCGGCTGTATCCAGTTCATATGTGCACATCATTCATATACAGAATGCATATATAGTGTGATGACATTACTGCACTTATGGCCCATATATCCCTTTCCATTGTCATCTTAACATATCTAGTGGGATCACGAGTAAAATATAACACTTATATGCTTATTTATAACTTGCGATCATTGCATTCATTGTGTCATCTATGATTCAGTACATAGGAGATAATTACGACCACTATATCATGAATAGCACCAATCTGCTGCATGATCACTGCATCCACTATAGCATATATAGTACAGTCACTGCATCCAGTATAGCCTATTAAACAACAACATGAAGGATGATCACTGTATCCATTATATACAATATCAATATGCAATATGATCACTGCATACTATATACACCAATATACAGTATGGTCACTGTATCCAGTATAGCCTATATAACAACAATATGTTGTATGATCATTGCATTCACTATATCTTCTATAGCTCAATAATATAAGGTGCCACAAGTGCCTCCCGTTTATCACCTATAGAATGCAATTTTCGACTGGGGCATACATCCTAAAGAATATACATATAGTGTCATCACTGCACCTATTGTACACACCTAATACCTCTTTTTAGTACAGCACAAGTACACAGCATGGTCACTGTAACCACTGTACAGATCACTCCCATCATCATCTATAGAACACTAATGCGATCCCTGCAACCAATGCACATATATCCTTGCAGATCATAATCAATAAAACACATATTCAGCATTATCCTAAGCTCTGCACTTATATTTCATCCTGAACTGGATCCTACCTTTAAATTAAACTCATTTATTTTCATTATTAGAAGAAAAAATCAAACATAAAAAGCCACCCAATAAGCAGGACATGCTGGCTGGAAAAGACTCTATACCAGCTCATCCTGCCAGGTCTAATCCGAGATCAGGGCTTAATGAAGCAATAATAGGCACATTATTCCAAAATGTTCATTTCCTTAATCATATGCAAATAATAGAAAGGCCCCAGCAAATGGCATGAATATCAATAGGAATGAGTGAGGAAGACAAGAAGGGATCTGCTCTCCTTACCTGATCTGTTAGGTTTGCTGATCTGGTCATGTCTTCACTGTCTGACTTGGATCCACCTTCCCTGTCCTCAATGACCAGGTCTATGGGCATTTTTCCTTTCAAACAACTAATATACCGATGGCAGAAATTGTCGCACAGTTCATGTACCTAGAAAAAAAAATAATAAACTATATAATCAGGCGTAGATAAATAAAATTGACAAGAGCAATCAAGATCTCCTGGTACACAAACAAGGGGAACGCATTGCAATTATCCTCCTGAGACCCTTCTTCCAAGACGCATCAGGAACTTTCTTTTCTGCTAAAATAGAGATATCTTAGAAAATTGACACTGACAAGATGATTCACAAGCTACAACAAATGCAACACCCGTGCTAAATTCATCTGCTCCTGGGGCTGTGACCACAACAGAGATGGTGACCTGCATGGGTGACATTTAAAGTAAACTATTTAATTTCATCTAGTTATATCAGCAGCATCATCAGGGGCTGCTTAGGGCAAATGGGAAAAATACAATGCAAAAATACACTACTAGCAGCTGTATTCAGCCTTGGATAGGCGGGTGCTTTAATATTTAAAGCCATAGAGAAATGGAATAAATAAAATAAAAAAGCCGGCATGCGACTTTTATAGCCGGCATCAAACTGCAATCCCCTTTATTGCTCAGATGCAAAACAGCCAGTAAAATGACATTATCATCCTTCTCCCTTCAGCCTGCAAGAACAGTCCCAGAGAGCAGGCAGCTCTGTCGATGGAAAAACTCCCACAACAATCAGTGTCCTGAATCCTCCCTTCCCCCTTTATTTAGTTTATTTCTTTATTTTGTTATGTACAAACATAATAATCCACCAAAATATGACAATGAACACAAATAGTATAATAATCCACCAAAAATATGACAATGAATACAAACAGTATAATAATCTACCAAAATATGACAATCAATATAAACAGTAATGCACACATGCAGCCTAGTATTGCACTCTACACCAGGCCTGGGCGGTGGTGATTCTGGATTTAGTAGCTGAAATGGCAATTAAAGCAAAAAGAGAAATGGATTCAGTGATTTGTCTTGACACTAATTACACAGAACCAGAAATAAAGACATCTATGCAAATTCTCTAGATCTTATTATGACTCCTCATCACATGTTTTTTTTTTTACCTTTTCTAATTCCAATAGATGAAACCTTAATACTTGTATGGCTTGGATCATCTGTAAAAAGAAACAGGCAGAAACACTAGGATCACTATTACAGCACAGAACAGCCAAAGACATCCTATACAGATTTACCCTAGTACATTAAATATAATATACAGTTAATTATCTAAACTAGAGTTTAACTATCCATCGGCAAATGGTATGGAATGCCAGTCTTTTGCCTTTAATTTGGATTCCTTTCCATTGCAATCCTCTAAATTGTGGGGGGCTTTTGATGTATTTTCAATCTGTTTGTCTACAACTCTGGGGGGATGTGATACACATAGAAGGCTAACAACCCTAAATAAACCAAGAAGCTGATTACTGCAGGGTGCAATAAAAAGGACCATCTCATTTAGTAAAGAGGGGCTGATATCTGTGCTCTGATCATTGTGCGAATGACTAGACCAAACTGCTACTCTGTAACACTCTCTATGACTTGTAATTAAGAGCTATGTGCAAAATAGACATGCAAGGGAGCCAAAAACAAAAACGTAGATATAAGAAAGCAAGAAAATATAGACAAAAGTTATATATATGCGTGTGTGTGAAAATGATCTCTTACCAAGTTATCCAATTCCGGATTAGAAGAAAACAAAGGTTTTTCTGCTCGAATCTGAAGCCAAATATAAGGAAATACAATCAATCACTTAAGTTGCCATTAAGTTCTTTGCCTCATTACAAGAATTGCTAAAGTTTGTATATAGTTTTGTATACAGTTATCATCAAGGGAGTGTATGCACATGTGTATATGTACGGCATATGTAATCATACATGTATGTAAATAAACAATATCATGGGTGTAGTGTGGAATTATTCATGCATTGTTTGGCTGACCTGTTTGGCGAATACTGCAATGTCTTCATTGAAAGACTCAGAGGAGCACACATCACCGCCTGCCACCCCTGGTTCTCGGGGGGTACAAGTAGCTAATTCACATTTCTCAAAAATCAGTGCTAATAGAGGGAACAGGGGGTGTCTGCAAGAGAAATACAACACATCAATAACGCATGTACCCACCAGTGCCACATGATCAGAGAGGGCATATGCCCCTATGCCCTTGTCAGCTCAGTGCTACACAACACTACAGGCCCTGGGCAAGACGATGAACAGTCATGATAAAACAAGCAAACAAACAACACAAAGCATCCATACAACGTTGTAGTAGTTTTATTTTTATTATACAGAACACAATCGGTGTGTGGTTGCTACAATTTTACGCAAGCACACAGCAGGACAAGACACTACTAACATGCTTTTAGTACACTATACTTCCCAACAGTCATTGTATGATTGTTACATCACTTAACACACACAAACACATGCACATATACATATACACACATATGTTCGCAGCAAACAACACTCGAATGCAACAACATACAGTATACACAAGCGCACAGCAGTGCAAGAACCTAAAGCTTTTATCCCACTATACTTCCCAACAGTCATTGTATGATTGTTAGAACATCGCCCGACACACACAAATACATGCATATAAACATACACACTATATATACACACATGTGTATATGCATATGCACGGATATATACAGACATATATTGGCAGAAAGCAACACTACAACCCCCAAATGCAAAGCACTGTCAATTATTTAATAATACTATACCCAACAGTGGTTGTTACAATGTACACAACAGCAATGAACACAAAAAGGCGCACAGACACTCACAATTATATACAATCACTACGAATATACACATACAGTACAACAACACTACATCTCCCAAATGCAATGCGCTTTTCCTTTCTTTTTTTTTTCATTCTGTAACATGCAATAGTCATACCATGATAGTATATTGTAATATAAACACCGCCGTACTATAGCACCCAAATATATAACACTATACTCAACCCAAATGCAACGCTACGATACACAGCAATGCTATATACAACCCGAATGCAACATTACGATACACAACGATGAGTATGGCTCGATGGAAGATATTCTCACCACACTAATCAACACTTATATCTACAGCGAATTCAGCTTCACTACACCCCGTATAGACATTTAGTTTGGCTTTCCCCAATTCTATAGCACACAGTAGTGATGACCTCTACACTGAGATAATGACATCATCTGTGATCACGTTTTTAGCTACAATCATTAAACAGAATATTAAGAAGTTTATCATCGCTACTGCCCAAAGCTGCCTGTTTAGGAAAGGGTTAACATGTTTACCTTTAAGTATACTTTGTTTGTAAATATTAACTGCAAAGTAACAAATATATACAAATACAAAATAAATAAATACAAGGTGGTAAAAGTAATATTTGTCAGCAGTTTAAGTAGTGATGATCATAATGGTATTACTAAAAGTAATACTAAAAATCATAGTAGTAGTAGGAATAATAATAATAGGAATACTAGCAATAATAAGCTACGTTAATAATATCGATATAAGCACTATTAATAATTATAGTAATAAGTATTAAAGTTTTATAACAAAATAAGTTTCTTCCACTACTGCTATATCTGTCCCTTTATATATATGATAGCGTTATAATAAGATCAGAAGAGCACAAGGGAAGTCGTATTTGGCTGCGGTAAAAGCTAAAAAGGCCATAGACATCTCTAGGAACTTTACAACTAAAGTTAAAGGGATTCGCCTATTAGGCTTCAATTCTGTTTTAACTTTCTCTTTTAAGTTTCAGAGAAGCGAAAAGCTGTTCTTGCAAGAGATACTATGTTACCCGGCTAAATAAACTAGACTTTTAGTAGTAGTGTGCAACAATTAAGGGAGATTATTACACTTGGGTTCATTTATTTAGGAAATTCATAGGGAGAACTGAGGGCAGTGCAACAATGTATGTAGGTCAAGGTAAAATAAACAAGATATTACACACACACACACATTTGACATCTATTTTTATTTTAATACATATATACATTTATTTACTACTCATTCATTGGTGTATAATGCAGCCCATCCACACACAATTCTAGCAACTGGCAGCGGCTGCAAACGTTCACATTAGTTTTTAAACTTTTCCCGCAAAAAGTTTAGAAAATGTCGCACAAAGTTAGAAAATTTGTACGTGTTAAAAAAAACTCATAACTTAACTGATTGCACATAAAACTATGATATAATAATACATCATTCACTATGGAAAATAAGCAGCTCAAAACTTTTCGGAAGTTTTTATTTTAACTTGCAGTTCTCGTTTGGAAGTGATCAGAACACACATGAGCTGTGCCCGGGTATTATTGGGGTAAACTCGCAAGTGTGTATTATACACAGCAGATCTGGTAGCTGTACCTACCCATAGATGGAATCTTTATCTCTCTTGAGGGCGTCATTGACTGAGGAGCCCATGCTGGGGGGCATAGCGTTGGTATGGGCGGTATGCGGGTACTGGTGGGAGTGCAGAGGAGGACCGTGATTCATATGATGAACAGGCTGCATGGACCTAGCAGCATGGGGGTCCCCATACATGGTACTGGGGATCCCTACTCCATCCATCCCACCGAAATGGGGCAAGTCGTCGTACTGTATGACAGATAGAAAGACACCATAAGACAAGGGAGAGCATAGGGCATCAGATGGGGCCCTCCACCACTACTACCACCATTTTCATCATGCTCCTCTCCATCAAGAAGCTTGTGGCTGCTGAATAGCTCTGTCTTTGCAGACTTTCGCCCAAGCTTCTATTACATTTACTTATTACTCTGTCCACATGAAAAACCCAATGCAAATCACAAAAAGTGAATATTTTATAGGTGGCAGTTGGGAAGTGAAGCTGAAAATGAAGCTGAGAAGGGTTTGCCTAATTCAATAACCATATGCCAACATGTGTCAATGAGGCCAATTAGGGGAAGTTAGCCTGTTGTGTCAGCTGGGACTTATTTCATAGATCTATAGACTCTATCTATCTATCTATCTATCTATCTATCTATCTATCTATCTATCTATCTATCTATCTATCTATCTATCTATACAGCCATATATATTTTGTACTATAATCACTATATGTACTAATGCAGAATACTACTATGTGTGTGTTATAGTATAGGTAGTCGGTGTAGACCTCCAGTAATACTTGCTCTACACATTATGCGCATACTATACTATATGTTGTCTTCTACCAAAAGTTCAGCCTAGTAAGTGACTGAGTCTCCAATCCTAGGACATGATCAGTGAGTGTGGATCTTAGTAAATAGCTTGTGTTCTGCGGTGATGATGACACTTGGTAAAGCTTAAGTGTCAGCAACAAAGCAGCTTTCTATTCTAGATAGCTCATTATGGCTCAGCACTCATATTATGCAAAGTTTAATGACTTTTAATTATTGCAAGGCTCCTGATTATGTGCACAAGAAGTGGCAGCAATTAAGATTACTTGTGTTATTTGGAATACAACTTCACTGAAGTGACAGATCTTTAGGAGAGATTAGATCTGACTTTACATTCCCATAGGCACCAGCACTTTAGAAACTTGCATTGTTTACTACAAGCTAGCTGCTGCTGTCAATAGTAGCTACGGTAGAGTGGTAAAGTCGTCAGCTACATGTATAGCGATATATATATATATATATCGCATGATATAATATAAAGTGGTGGAAATATATTTTGAGTATATTTTGCTAAAGTTCTGAAAAGTTAATAATGTTTCTATGTGTATGTGTATAGGGGCATAAAGAGGGTTTATACATACTTATATACATGCTTTCATTGCTCCTAAACATGCATGCATAACCAACTGTATTGTCCCATGTGACTTTTATATGAGCCTTAGTATATATTGTAAAATGTTCTCTCTCTCTCTCTCTCTCTCTCTCTCTATATATATATATATATATGCTGTATTTTATATAAACCACTATATACAAGTGTATGCTAAAATATTCCCCCTATGCATATCCAGTTCCTTTCTATATGATTAGCCTCTATTTATGTGTATGTAATTTAATTATATAAAACTCATGCAGAATGACAGTTTTCTTCCTGTACATGTCCTTTGCATTCTATACGAGTGCCTATACATATATGCCTACCCAACTGTATTGCCCCATGTATAGTACTTTAACGTTTATATGAGCCTCAGTATATATTGTTAAAAAGTCTCTCTCTATATGCCTGCTGCATTTTATACATTTTATTTGGAAAAAAATACGTGCATGTGTATGCTAATAGGCTTATGCATATTTAGTTCCTTTGTATATGATGAGCCCCTTTGTATATGTGTATAATATAAATATATACAATTCATGCAGAATGATAGTTTTCCTCTTGTGAATGTCTTTTGCATTTATGAGTCTCTATACACATGTATAATATTAATATACAGAACACATGTTAAGTGTTTACTCCCCATGCATATCCAACTCCTTTTTATATGATGAGCCCCTATGTATGTGTATATAATATAAATATAAACTCATACAGAGTGATAATTTTCCCCTTGTACATGCCTTTTGAAGTCTATGTGAGTACCTATTCATACAGTATATGTACAATATAAATATGAAGAACACATGTAAAGTGTATTCTCCTATATAGGACACATGAAATGTATATTCTCCCTATGCACATGTCTATAACAGAGTATACGAGCCCTTATGTATTGTAGTGCATAATATAATTACATACCCCACTTACATTTCTGTGTTCAACCTATAGAAATATACACCACACACTACATGAACACCTATGCTACTGTATGTATATTTACTATACTATCTAAATATATGAATGCATACACTATTGCATTTCCCTGTACATTTCAGTTGCATTCTCCATGCGCCCCTATGTATGTAAAAGAATAGAGTGCATATATATATATATATATATATATATATATATACACCTCACTATGTGCATGTCCACTTCATGATAAATGAGCTCTTTTGTATGTATGTATATATTATGAGAATATATACTGAAGCATGCACTCCACTTGAAAAGTGAAAACATCATCTTTTCTCACATGGAAAAAAGTTTTCCCAGCCTGAGCCTGAGCCACGTTTCCATTACATTTAAATGTATGAGCACCTACCCTCTGAGCCATCGGCCTTCCTAACTCCTGGCTACTTGACTTTCAAATATATCCTATATAAGGCCAGTGTGGATGACAATCAATTACTCCACGAGGAGAGATATAGAAATATATAGGAGATTAAATCCTTCTTCCGAGTTTCCAGAGTTTGCACAGAAGAGTCATTCAGCCTCTCAAGACTTTTCTTTCCCAGAGCAGAAAAAAAAATCTCCTTTTTTTTCCCCTGAAAATGAGTTTAAAAGTCGCAGGAAGCAGGGGAAAGTCTCATGGCTGTGCGCCACCAGAGCTGTCAATCATAGGTGCGCCGCTTGTCAAGGTGCTGAATGAATGATGGGCGATCTCCTGGAGAAGTAGTGTCCAACTGCAGAAGGCAAGAGGCTCGGGCTCCTCTCTGGGTGCGCAGCCTGCAGCAGTTGCTTCTTCCTTCTCCCTGCGATCTGCTGTGGGGAACAGAGGGAGAGTGTGAGTCCAGCCGACTGCCGCCACTGCTGCCGATCAGTGCTGCCGCCTGCTCCCAGTGTGTGTGCTGCACAGGCGGAGAGCTGGGTCTGGACCAGAATGCTGGAACCCGGAAGTAGTGGTGGCCATAACAGGTCGTGTCTTACACAATGCAATGGGCTGCATCAACTAGCTCATGTGCAGAGGGGGGTGGAGGAGAAGGAGGGGGAGGAGGAGGAGAAGGAGGACATCCCAGACAGCAGCAGCACATACACTCCAATAATATAGCTAAAAAAAGAGCAACTATTCCCAGCTCCCAAGTACATACACTATAGAGCCCCAGACTGGCAGTATAGAGCTGCTGCAGCCTTGCCTTTTTCTCTAGCTCATGGCAGTGCACTTTATATATATATTCACTAGTTTAGTAGTTTATCCTATGCTGTCTTTCCACTGGAGAAGAATCACTGTGCTACATTGTTGCATTGAAAACAACTCGGGAAGGATGTTGCTACTTTGTATCCAGTGATTGACTTGATGAGTGGGAGATGGTGTAGGTAGACAGTACATGAAGGAAGAAAATATACACGCAGAATATGTCAAACCAGCAATGCAGGCAGCACGTATGCACATATGTGTGCTTAGAATGTGTATACTGTACATGCAGAGAGCACATACGTGTGCATAGAATTACATATACTATTCATGCAGGCAGAACATTAGTGTGCATAGAGTGCATATACTGCACATGCAGGTGGCACATATATGTGGGCATAGAATGCATATGTTGTACATGTAGGAAGCACTTAGGGCATAGAGTGCATATACTGCACATGCAGGTAGCACATATGTGGGCATAGAATGCATATGTTGTACATGTAGGTAGCACATATGTGTGCATAGAGTGCATTTACTGTTCCTGCAGGCAGCACATATGTGTGCATAGAATACATATACAGTATGCAGGCAGCACATATGTGTGCATAGAATACATATATTGAACATGCAGATAGCATATATGTGTATAGAATCCATATACTGTACATTCAAGTAGCATACAAGTGTGCATATAATGCATTTGCTGTACATGCAGACAGCACCTATACATGTGCAGAAGATCACATAGCCCATGGTTAATGCATGATACATATACATGCAGAAAACACATATACATGGATGCAGCACAGGGCACACGTACATAACACATGTACATTCAAAAAACACGTTCATACTAAGCAGTGAGCACAAGAGACGTTTACAGAAAACATAAATGCAAATATTAATGTATTAAGCACAGAAGACATGTAGAGAACACATATACGTGTAAAAAAGCATTTACATGCAGAGAACACATATTAATGCAGAGTACACATACATACAGTATTCATGCAGGCAACAGAAGAGACATGCATGAGGTAACATATACAGTATACAAGCAGGCAGCACAAGCATAGACATGCATATTTAGGAAACACGTGAAAAATGTAGGCAAACGTATACATGTAAGCAGTGTATACACCTATATCTATAGACAAAATATATGTTTGTAGGCTACTCATTCAGTGAACACATACACATGCAATAAGTGAATGAAAGCTGCAACTATAAATGACAGGAAAGTTGCATTAAACACACATACATGAAGACAAAACAAACACATGAACCTACAAGCTCATAGCCAGACAATATAGTGTGCACAAAAATACTCACATGCCCATGTGATACAGTAAATACACATCATGAAATAAACATTTGCACATGGATGAAGGACATACACATACAGAAAGCACCAACACATGAATGAAGCACTTACACATGCAGTCAATACACACACATACACATGAATAAAAGCCATGCTGATAGAACAAGTACCCATGAATGAACCACATACATATACAGTCAGCATATACCTTACAGCAAACACATAAATTAAGTATACACATCCAATTCAGCCCTCGTATATAAAGGCAGTATATATCTCAGTTTATGAAGTTAGAAGAAAGTTAGAAATTGTACTTATGTGGCACACAGCAAACACTGCTATAAATAAACGTGTTGTGTATATTGTACGTATGTGATATGTAAGTGACATACTGTGTCATGTTTAAAGTGTATCAGCCATCTGTAATCTATAAAGTGTTACGTATAAGCTACAGTTTGTCACTGTCATGTGTAAGGTGCATTATATATGAGTAATGTAGAAGTCAAATGTAATATATATAGTGCAGTATATATAGTAAGTGCAATGTATAAATATGAGTGTAGTAGCAAACAAGTATAATATTCGGTATTATTGCAATGCCTAAAATTCACCATACAAGTATAATGTGTAAAGTATAATATGCAGTGTATAAGTGTAATCTATAGTACAAGTGTAACATAAAGAGTGCAGTATATCAGTGTAATGTATACAGTATATAAGAGTAATGTATAATTGAATCGTAATGTACAATGCTAATGTAATGAGTAAAGTGCAGAGTAGAAGTGTCACGTCTAATTAAAGTGTGATGGTCTTGGCGTAATATACAGTATAATGAGCATTATATAAGGATAACATATAAGTGTAATGAGCAACGTATACGTGTAAGGTATAAGTGTAATATACAATGAGCAGTATATAGTGTAAGATATAAGTGTAGGGAATACTGAGCAATATATAAGTTTATGGTATAAGTGTAATAAGCAATATATACGTGTAAGGTATAAGTGTAATATATAATGAGCAGTATACAAGTGTAGGGTATAATGAACAATATATAAGTGTAAGGTATACGTGTAATGAGCAATATATACGTGTAAGGTATCAGTGTAATTTATAATGAGCAACATAGAAATGTAAGATATAAGTGTTAGATATAATGAGCAATATGAGCAAGTGTAAGGTATAAACGTCAAATATGATGAGCAATATATAAGTGTAAGGTATGGGCATTATATAAGTATCATATAAGTGCAATGTGTAATGGAAGTGTGGTACATAATTGTAATATATAAATGTAATATATAATAAGCAATACATGTATAACGTTTAATGCAAGTATCATATATAAGTGTAATATAAAAGTATAATGAAAGATATCCAGGTCAAGTATGAGTGCCTGCATATAGTATAATGTATAATATTATTATCACGTACAAGTGTTATGTAGAAGAAGTCTTGTAATTCGGCAGATTTCTTACATGTAGACGCATAACTCTGCAGGAAATAAAAACTTTACACACGTTGACATTGTAAGGAATGCTGATGCTTTAGAGTACACAGAAACCCCCCTCCTTAGATGGGAAAGTGAGCCGGCCCAAACCTCAGTAGGCAGCAATAGAAAACCTCTCATCCAATCCAAAGGCGGCGGGGCAGAGACGGACGATGATTGGTGGGAGAGAAAATCAATTATCAAATAATCGATCAGCAGGGCGCTGCGATGTGCGGGAGGCGGGGGGATCACCAGGGGGAGAGCTCACTTCTCTCTGACTGTGCAAACCCATCATGTGGGTGTATAGTGTGAACACGGGCTGAGCCAGCACTACAGCTCTCCGGGTGCTGCGTGCAAGCATGTAGCAGAGCTCAATTTGTGTCTGTTTCTTTTTAGCATTGTGATAACTTAGTTAACTCTTTAGTAACCACCACAGCAAGTCTAATGAAAAAAGGTTCCATCCGCACTGACATTTGTTCAAAAAAGATGAAAAATTAGAGTTTCACAGATCCATAGGTTATTATGGGCTAAACATAGTCAAACTATGCATACATTTGACTATGATTAGCCTGACAAATGTTTTCATGTGATTTTTCTTTTTTTGGCAGAATTGAAAAATGTAGCCTATTACGTTTTTTGTCTCATATGTACATTTTTTTTAACACTTCAGTCAATGGAAAATGTCTATATACTTAATCTGTAGCTTTTTTTTTGTAAATGAGGGGGAAAAGTATTAGAAAAAAAGTTTACAGTGAAAAACGTATCTATTTTTCATATAAAAATCGGATCAGAGCAGAGGAGATGGATATATATATATATATATATATATATATATATATATATATATATATATATATATATATATATATATATCATATACGATAAAAAAAATGCTTAAAATGCATGTGCTTTTACATGTTTATTTTCATGTACATTTCTCGCATACCTGAAAAGAACGTGAAAGTGCCAGTCTGAACAGGCCCTAAGGAAAAGAGAGCCTATACGCGTTTTTCATATAAAAAGTGGATAGAAATGTATACAGTGTATGCGATTTGAAAAACAAACATATACTTAAAATGCATGCATGTTTTACACATTTTTTCCATGGATGTGTGACAGTACCAGTGTGGACAGGCCCTTAGGCACTTTGGTAGCCAGTCACAAACACAGCTCTTCTAGATTTGACAGATTTAGCTCTGCTACATCTGTCTTTCTATTTAAAATGCATAAATTAAATAAAAAACTTTCAAGCAGCTCATGGAGGTTGAATTACATTCGAATGTATTGCTTGTTATTATTTCAATCATTTAACTTTCTAGTATTTGGAATGTTGCAGATTCTCCCAGGTCTACACCTAATCCGCTGTCTGGTGGATGTTCCTTATCTGCAGATGATAGAAGACAATGGTAAATGAAGCAGCAGGCAATCCTTATCTGTTTCTTATCCTAATGATCCTGAAATGTAGCTGTTAGATGCTTTCCATTAAGAAAAGGGAAAGAGTTGTCATCGAGGTGTTTAGCAAAAAGTGTCAAACCTGATCTCCAAATCACTGCAGAGCAGCAGGTAGAGGGTGAATGAGGATCAATGTGATCTTGCTGATGACCAGGTGTAAAAGAGTGAAGATGGCCCTCAGGGTTAGGGTAAGCAGAGCAGCAGGGAGAGGGTTAATGAGGAGCATTGTGATGTTACTGATGACCAACTAGAAAAGAGTGCAGGTGATCCTCAGGGCTAGGGCAGGCAGAGAAGCAGGGAGAGGGTTAATGAGGAGCAATGTGATGTTACTGATGACTAGGTAGAATGGAGTGAAGGTGACCCTCAGGGCTAGGGCAAGCAGGAAAGCAGGGAGAGGGTTAATGAGGAGCATTGTGATGATACTGGGGAGGAATACCTGACCAGGTAGAACGGAGTGAAGGTAACCCTCAGGGTTAGGGCAACAGAGCAGCTGCCACCCTTTAAAGGAACCATCATGGGTCATCATCTGATGCAGGACAACCTTCTACTATGGAGACCAATACAAGTTTATGGAGCTGGTAAAGTCATTCCATTCCTCCTAATCCTCAATAATATGTCTATATCATATCTAGCACATGGAACTCCACTGCAAAGGCAATGAAGAAAATGTTCCAAATCCACACAACAAGGGGTTTTATCCCTAATAATGGTGAGTTCATCCAGCTTCTGCTCTAGGAAAGCAATCTTTGTATTTACTTGATAAATATAACAATGGTGTAAATTAATTATAAAGGAAGAATTAGTGATTATTAACTAAAAGGTGTAAGAAATGCAATAAGCTTTACTTAAAACCTATAAAGTAATAATAATGTACTACCACCACTATTATTAATATGGAATTAAAGTTACAGCTAACACTATAAAGTTACATTCAAGAGATACAAACTTCATGGACTTTAGAATTAGTGACCATTAAAGGGGCTATATCATCAACATTTTTTATTAATTAAAACTAGGTAGAAAAACAAATTGAATTTTTCTAATCTGTTTTCATTTTCTGATTGTAGATTTGTTTATACCATTATCTATACATGACTATAGGGGTGGCAATCTGTCCTGAGCTACATTTAACAGCATTTAGAGATATGCTTTACAGCAGCTTCATGGGCCATTTACACAGATGACCCATTGACTTGTATGGGAAACTGTTCTGGGCATGCTCTGTGACCTGTGCAGAGGTCATTTTGCAGGGGAGGGGTGGGGGGAGGCCTATAAATCACCTGTTGTGAATGTCAAATCCTATGTTATCTACATATAGGTGATACCTTTCAATGTATTTCTGCCTGTGATGTTAAGGAGATGACTGCAAAGTTTTCTCTCCAGGTCTTGAAGTATGACTATTATTAGCCTCTGTGGTCAGTGTAAAAATGCACATTTTAGGATTTTATTTAATATAGATTTTGACTATAAATTAAAGAAACATCACCAACAAAGTGACATAATAGGTCATTTTGTGATGACGCATTCCCTTTAACTATATAGTGTAAGAAATGAAATAAGCTTTACCTAAAACCTATAGAATAATAATTATGTACTACTTCCACTATTATTACTATATCATTAAAGCTACAGTTGACACTATAAGGCAACATTCAATGAGATACAAACTTTATGGACTTCACAATCTCCAGTTCTTAGGCCTGGTAGTGACCGTGGTGGTAGTGAGGAGGATAATCGGATTCTAGTAACTCTTATTGTTTGTGCAGGCTTCATGGTGGATAAGGGCTTTACAGTTGGCAAACAGTTTAGTCAAACTTGCAGTCCTGCTACTTGGATGTAATATAGTGACCATAACACCAAGCTGAGAAGGTGGTGATTAATCATCTGCTAAGGAGGGAAAGGAAGGAGGTAATACATATAGGAAGCCTGCCTCCTGCAAAATAAAGAAATATTATCATCATTAATGATAATAATTAATTCTGCATAATTAAATATCATTACTATTAATAGGATTCTAGCATGTAATAAGTTTTGTAATAACAATATATTAGTGATTTGATAATATTTTGACTAGTCCTATATAACATTGTAAATATAAAGCACCTACACGTTATAATTTAGGATTATCTAGACTGCTAGCAGAAAATAAAGATTTGCCTGCAGTTAGCAGTGGATCAGGTATCAATTTTAGGTGTTTACATGGCTTCAACTTCCATTACTAACACGGAACAATGTATCTAAATATCCTTACAGAAGAAAGAGAGGCAGTAACACTATAGGGGAAGATCTGGAAAGGTTGTGTACAGATAGTAAAAAAAAGTACAAAATAAATTCCAGCTCACCAACCTTGATAGCAAAAAGGCAGAGCCCAAATGTTCTATATTTTTTAATATTTTTGTAATAAAAGCTACTTTTTACATTTCTTGTTCTATCATTGGCTGAGCTGGATTTTCCCCTTGGTGTGTGCAGATAGTGCAGGAATGCTGCTGGTGATAAGGAGGGGGTGGTAGAGGGACAGGAGGCATTGGGGGAGACACAGATGGAGTAGACTGTTGTGCTGTTGTTTAGAAGCAAGGGGAGAAGAAGAG